>NC_088244.1:30998238-31088238 GCF_036934945.1 Oncorhynchus masou masou
GTAGCGTCGCACCTTCCTTTCTCTTGTCTTTGAAGCAGAACATGAAAGGCAGACAGAGGGTCTATTCAAGATGACTATCTCTAAAATAATTATCTGAGCCAACTCTTGCCCTGACATCTTCAGAAAGAGATGTTCCATTGATGATTTTTGCCCTCCATCACAGTGTTGCTCTTGCCGGTGACTCTAAAACCCAATAAAGCCTAATTGAACTAACAAAGTGACATCAATAAAGACAGAATGGCTCCATAATCAGAGTGTGTGAGGACATCATAACCAGCCGGTGTCATAACGGAGGGAAGAAATGGATGGCAGCCAGACAAAGACCGGATTTATCATCCCCTTCTCCTCTCTTCATCCCTTTCTCCTCTCCTCCGCCAGACAAAGGAAAAGCTGCCATAAAAAGAAAGGTGAACATTTAATGCCATTCTTAAAGTGGGTAGTGAGGACCACTAGCTGTGTTTTACTGTACAGCTACTGTCTCCCCACAGCACAATGGCTGTGTTTTACTGTGCAGCTACTGTCTCCCCACAGCACAATGGCTGTGTTTTACTGTACAGCTACTGTCTCCCCACAGCACAATGGCTGTGTTTTACTGTACAGCTACTGTCTCCCCACAGCACAATGGCTGTGTTTTACTGTGCAGCTACTGGCTCCCCACAGCACAATGGCTGTGTTTTACTGTGCAGCTACTGTCTCCCCACAGCACAATGGCTGTGTTTTACTGTACAGCTACTGTCTCCCCACAGCACAATGGCTGTGTCTTACTGTACAGCTACTGTCTCCCCACAGCACAATGGCTGTGTCTTACTGTACAGCTACTGTCTCCCCACAGCACAATGGCTGTGTTTTACTGTGCAGCTACTGTCTCCCCACAGCACAATGGCTGTGTTTTACTGTGCAGCTACTGTCTCCCCACAGCACAATGGCTGTGTCTTACTGTACAGCTACTGTCTCCCCACAGCACAATGGCTGTGTCTTACTGTACAGCTACTGTCTCCCCACAGCACAATGGCTGTGTTTTACTGTGCAGCTACTGTCTCCCCACAGCACAATGGCTGTGCTGACACTTTTGTCGCTCCGCTCTCCGTCGTTAGTTGGGTATCTGTTCTCTCTCCTTTTTCTCCTTCTCTCTCTCTCTCTCCTTTTTCTCCTCTCTTCTGTTCTCTCTCTCTCCTTTTTCTCCTCCTCTCCTCTGTTCTCTCTCTCCTTTTTCTCCTCTCTTCTGTTCTCTCTCCCTTTTCTCCTCCTCTCTGTTCTCTCTCTCCTTTTTCTCCTCTCTTCTGTTCTCTCTCTCTCCTTTTTCTCCTCCTCTCCTCTGTTCTCTCTCTCTCCTTTTTCTCCTCTCTTCTGTTCTCTCTCCTTTTTCTCCTCCTCTCCTCTGTTCTCTCTCTCTCCTTTTTCTCCTCTCTTCTGTTCTCTCTCCCTTTTCTCCTCCTCTCTGTTCTCTCTCTCCTTTTTCTCCTCTCTTCTGTTCTCTCTCTCTCCTTTTTCTCCTCTCCTCTGTTCTCTCTCTCTCTCTCTCTCCTTTTTCTCCTGTTCTCTCGCTCTCCTTTTTCTCCTCCTCCTCTCTTCTGTTCTCTCCCATCTTGACTGGTCTCCTCTCCCCCTGGAGGCTCTGGAGTGACAGGCCTCCCCTCTTAATAACTGTGTGTTCCACAGTTCAGAGACAGACACACACACACCCTATACCTATATATATACACACACACACACACACACGCACACACACACACACACTTACCCCCCCCCCTTAATAACTGTGTGTTCCACAGTTCAGAGACAGACACACACACACTCTATACCCGTATATATATACACACACACACACACACACACACAGAGAAATAATAAGTTGCAGGGTGGAAGATTGGCATTCCCATGATGCCCCTCTGTCCGTCTGATCGCAAGGCTAAATGTCAGGGAAAGATATTTAATCCCACAGTAGACACACACGCACACAATCTCTCTCACTGATAAAATGTGGAGTGTGAGGCTAAATGTCAAGAGAGAAGGTTTAGATTCACAGCCCATGATTGCACCCCAACAGTTGATCAGAATAAGTGAGCTGGTCCAAAGAGAATTGTGTTAACATGCCAGCTTCTGGGCTTTACAGTTGGCCGCAGAAAGAACTAGCCTTGCTGGGCTGGGCTGGGATATGTGGGCTACTCCCTCCAGATTGCCCTTGTGTGTTTTCTGTTGCCACAGTTCAGGCTCAGCTGCTTGCTTCTCAATACCCTCATTATTTGGCTCGATCTCCCATTAGCCTCCTCCCTTCACGTAGTTCTTTATGAACACATACCAACCCCTGTCTCTCTCTATCTGTCTCTCTGCCTCTCTGTCTCTCTTCCCCTCTGCCTATCTGGGAATTGGCTGCATTATACTGTATAGTGTTGTTTGTTCTTCATGGCCAGGCCTGTCATCCAGTACTGTAAGGGACTGGGATCATCTCTCTCTCTGGTGGGATTCCTTTGTACCTGACTTTGGCTGCTGCATATCTGCATCTACATCATCTATTCTACAGAGCACACACACACACGCACACACACACTGGAGCAGAGTGTGTCTGTTTATCACTGTGTATCAGGGGCTCTATAAGTGTCTACATATACACCATTAAAGACATAACTCTAAGTTCAGGGGTGTGTGTGCGTGCGTGCGTGTGTGTGTGTGTGTCTGTATCGGAGGAATTACATTAGATGAGGCTTGCATTTTCTCAGCCAGTTTTATTTGGATCTCAAATTGGCAGTGAGTCTCTCCCAGGCTTTGTCTTCTTTTCACATCTTGTTGGAGAAGATGTTTAAAGGGATATTAGTGACTTGTATGTGTCTTAACGATACTAGCTACTACTGCATGTGTTTATGAATAACACATCTAGGTTCAGATATACAGAGCATGGAAAGATTACTTCCTTTTCAAGTTACCTAGTTACACACAGAGAGACATACTCTTTCCCTAGTTACACACAGAGAGACATACTCTTTCCCTAGTTACACACAGAGAGACATACTCTTTCCCTAGTTACACACAGAGAGACATACTCTTTACCTAGTTACACACAGAGAGACATACTCTTTACCTAGTTACACACAGAGAGACATACTCTTTATAGTTACACACAGAGAGACATACTCTTTACCTAGTTACACACAGATATACATACTATCTTTATCTAGTTACCTCTGTCTCCTTACTAGATGTTACCTCTGGCTCCTTACTAGATGTTACCTCTGGCTCCTTACTAGATGTTACCTCTGGCTCCTTACTAGATGTTACCTCTGGCTCCTTACTCGATGTTACCTCTGGCTCCTTACTCGATGTTACCTCTGGCTCCTTACTCGATGTTACCTCTGGCTCCTTACTCGATGTTACCTCTGGCTCCTTACTCGATGTTACCTCTGGCTCCTTACTCGATGTTACCTCTGGCTCCTTACTCGATGTTACCTCTGGCTCCTTACTCGATGTTACCTCTGGCTCCTTACTCGATGTTACCTCTGGCTCCTTACTAGATGTTACCTCTGGCTCCTTACTCGATGTTACCTCTGGCTCCTTACTCGATGTTACCTCTGGCTCCTTACTCGATGTTACCTCTGGCTCCTTACTAGATGTTACCTCTGGCTCCTTACTAGATGTTACCTCTGGCTCCTTACTCGATGTTACCTCTGGCTCCTTACTAGATGTTACCTCTGGCTCCTTACTAGATGTTACCTCTGGCTCCTTACTAGATGTTACCTATGGCTCCTTACTAGATGTTACCTCTGGCTCCTTACTAGATGTTACCTCTGGCTCCTTACTAGATGTTACCTCTGGCTCCTTACTAGATGTTACCTCTGGCTCCTTACTAGATGTTACCTCTGGCTCCTTACTAGATGTTACCTCTGGCTCCTTACTAGATGTTACCTCTGGCTCCTTACTCGATGTTACCTCTGGCTCCTTACTAGATGTTACCTCTGGCTCCTTACTCGATGTTACCTCTGGCTCCTTACTCGATGTTACCTCTGGCTCCTTACTCGATGTTACCTCTGGCTCCTTACTCGATGTTACCTCTGGCTCCTTACTCGATGTTACCTCTGGCTCCTTACTCGATGTTACCTCTGGCTCCTTACTCGATGTTACCTCTGGCTCCTTACTCGATGTTACCTCTGGCTCCTTACTCGATGTTACCTCTGGCTCCTTACTCGATGTTACCTCTGGCTCCTTACTAGATGTTACCTCTGGCTCCTTACTAGATGTTACCTCTGGCTCCTTACTCGATGTTACCTCTGGCTCCTTACTAGATGTTACCTCTGGCTCCTTACTCGATGTTACCTCTGGCTCCTTACTCGATGTTACCTCTGGCTCCTTACTAGATGTTACCTCTGGCTCCTTACTAGATGTTACCTCTGGCTCCTTACTCAATGTTACCTCTGGCTCCTTACTAGATGTTACCTCGGTCTTCTTTCTGCAGTAACAGATAGAGCACTGGAGTGTCAAATATGGGGATATAGTCACTCAGTTGGGCAGGTATGACAGCGCTGCTTGCCTGCTTGGTATTTGTGCAAGCTGGTATGGACATGTGTAAAGTCATGCTCTGTGCCAGACTGAGGATAAAACATGGAATGGTTACGGAGAGGCTTGCTGGAAGGTATTGTTACATAGTCATTGTATCATGTCTGTTTGCTCTGTCTTCATCCTCTGTAGGAAATGTATGTATTATACTGTGTATTATACTGTAAAGACAAGATGTGTGTGTGTGTGTGTGTGTGTGTGTGTGTGTGTGTGTGTGTGTGTGTGTGTGTGTGTGTGTGTGTGTGTGTGTGTGTGTGTGTGTGTGTGTGTGTGTGTGTGTGTGTGTGTGTGTGTGTGTGTCTGAGCGGTGGATGTATATATGATCTAGAGTGTGTGGGGGTTGCATGGCCCACTGGGCTCAGAAAATGAAAAGTCAGAGGTTCTATGATCAAATGTGTGTGTGCGTTCGTGTGTGTGTGTGCGCTAGATGGGATGGTGGGTTGACAAACACAGGCAGACATTGCTATTCCTCTCCATAACCTACAGAGAGAGACAGATACCAATAAAGAGAGAGAGTGAAATAGTTGAGGGGTATTGTCCTTAGCCTCCCCAGTACAGCATGAGAGCGTATAGTGTCGTGAGTGTGGTCTGTTTGAGGTCTTGCCCCCTGCTAATGCATGTGAGTGTACCAGAGCTCTCTCTCTCTGACAAAGCTGCCCAGTACCACCCAGGGGCCAGGGTCAGAGGTCACCATACATAAACACAACAAGGGAAATAGACTAACTGGCCTCTCATCTCCTCTGATCCGATGGACTGGACACTGGCTGGACTGGACACTGGACTGGACACTGGCTGGACTGGACACTGGCTGGACTGGACACTGGACTGGACACTGGCTGGACTGGACACTGGACTGGACACTGGACTGGACACTGGACTGGACTGGACACTGGCTGGACTGGACACTGGACTGGACACTGGACTGGACACTGGGCTGGACTGGACACTGGCTGGACTGGACACTGGCTGGACTGGACACTGGACTGGACACTGGCTGGACTGGACACTGGCTGGACTGGACACTGGCTGGACTGGACACTGGACTGGACACTGGCTGGACTGGACACTGGACTGGACACTGGGTTGGACACTGGGCTGGACACTGGCTGGACTGGACACTGGGCTGGACACTGGCTGGACTGGACACTGGGCTGGACACTAGCTGGACTGGACACTGGGCTGGACTGGACTGGACACTGGCTGGACTGGACACTGGACTGGACTGGACACTGGACTGGACACTGGCTGGACTGGACACTGGGCTGGACACTGGCTGGACTGGACACTGGGCTGGACACTGGCTGGACTGGACACTGGGCTGGACTCTGGCTGGACTGGACACTGGGCTGGACACTGGCTGGACTGGACACTGGGCTGGACTGGACACTGGACTGGACTCTGGCTGGACTAGATACTGGACTGGACACTGGCTGGACTGGACACTGGACTGGACACAACTCTGGCTGGACTAGACACTGGACTGGACTGGACACTGGCTGGAGCCACTGGGACTAACACTATTACGAGTTCTAACAGTCAACTACTCTGGCTCTGTCTCATATCCCATCATACTCCCCCCTAGCTGCTACCTCTCTTTTCACTTACTGTCAGCAGCACTGTGACAAGATTACTTACTGTGTCATATAGACAGACTGCCCCCTACCCTCCATTTGTGTATTGAATGTCTCACTGTGATCCACTTCCTTATTTATGGGATATTCTACAGCTTGTGTCACAGTTTGTGTTCATGTTAGATAGAACCATACTGGTCCCAGAGAAATAGACAGCATCTGCCATGGTGGAATGGATTCAGTCATGTTATGTTATGTATTGCAACATGCTAGATAGAGCATTATGTATTGCAACATGCTAGATAGAGCATTATGTATTGCAACATGCTAGATAGAGCATTATGTATTGCAATGTGCTAGATAGAGCATTATGTATTGCAATGTGCTAGATAGAGCATTATGTATTGCAATGTGCTAGATAGAGCATTATGTATTGCAATGTGCTAGATAGAGCATTATGTATTGCAACATGCTAGATAGAGCATTATGTATTGCAACATGCTAGATAGAGCATTATGTACTGCAATGTGCTAGATAGAGCATTATGTATTGCAACATGCTAGATAGAGCATTATGTATTGCAACATGCTAGATAGAGCATTATGTATTGCAATGTGCTAGATAGAGCATTATGTATTGCAACATGCTAGATAGAGCATTATGTATTGCAACATGCTAGATAGAGCATTATGTATTGCAATGTGCTAGATAGAGCATTATGTATTGCAACGTGCTAGATAGAGCATTATGTATTGCACCGGAACAGAAGCATGTTGTGAAATTAGATTTGATCCATCCAAAATTGCTATATGGCAATTGACCATGACTCATGTGATGTCCTCTCTCCCTCTGCCTCTACCTCTGTCTCTGCCTCTGCCTCTACCTCTGCCTCTACCTCTGTCTCTACCTCTGTCTCTACCTCTGTCTCTACCTCTGTCTCTACCTCTGCCTCTACCTCTGCCTCTATGTTGCATCACAAATGGCACCCTGTTCCCTATGTAGTGCACGACTTCTGACCAGGGCCCATAGGGGACGCAGGCTATATCTCTGCCTGAGCCTCCGCTGAGCCCTGGGCTCCAATTAATCCCGTGGTGCCTCAGGGTGGTTGGTATGGTGACCGGGTGTAGCAGACAGGGTTGGTATGATGACCAGCAGACAGACAGGGTCTAGCTCTAGAGAGAGCTGTGAATCCCAGGTGAAAGGTGGGATAGACTTTCTGATTCGCTCCAGCACACAGCATTACACCGCTCCCCACCACCGCCTGGCATCCACTCTCTTTTCTCTGTCTCTCACTCTCCCCCTCTCCCTCTCTCTCCCTCCATCCTCCCCTCTCCCTCTGTCTCTCTCTCTCCCCCCCTCCATCCTCCCCTCTCTCTCTCCCTCCCTCCATCCTCCCCTCTCCCTCCATTCTCCCCCTCTCCCTCTCTCTCTCCATCCTCCCCCTCTCTCTATCTCCATCCTCCCCCTCTCCCTCTCTCTCTCTCCCTCCATTCTCCCTCCATCCTCCCCTCTCTCTCTCTCCCTCCATTATCCCCCTCTCCCACTCTCCCTCCATTCTCTCCCTCTCTCTCTCTCTCTCTCCCCCCCTCTCTCTCTCTCTCTCTCTCTCTCCATCCTCCCCCTCTCCCTCTCCCTCTCTCCCTCCATTCTCCCCCTCTCCCTCTCTCTTTCTCTCTCCATTCTCCTCCCTCTCTCTCCATCCTCCCCCCTCTCCCTCTCTCTCTCTCTCTCTCTCTCGGTTTGTGTGACAGAGAGGATTCTGTGATGTTTTTTTGACCAGTAAGCTTGTAAGGCCCCAGTCTTCATTCTGTTGTTCTCTTTCACTTTTAAACTAGAGTTTTCTGATGACCTGCTCCTCCTCCTCACTTTCTTTATAGTCTACATGTTATTTCTTTCTTTTTTGGCTATTTTTACAAGTCGGACAGGAGGGCAGTGTAAATGAATCATGAGGCTCAATAGCTGGCTCAGTCATAGGGGGATCGATGGGTTCGGTCTGTTCTGTAGGACGGTGATAGCACTGAGTTGACAGGGCTGGAAGAGGGAATGAGAGGCATGCCCAGGTGATCTGCAGTATGAGGTCAGTCTGGCATGAGGTGTGACGGGCAGGGCAGCCTGTCCTTGGACCCTCTCTGGTTCTCTGGACAGATGGACAAGCGCTCCACTCATCAAAACACTGTCACCTCTGCCAGAGTCCCAGACCAGTCAGAGTCATCCCATACACCGGCTCCTCTCCAGTCAGAGTCATCCCATACACCGGCTCCTCTCCAGTCAGAGTCATCCCATACACCGGCTCCTCTCCAGTCAGAGTCATCCCATACACCGGCTCCTCTCCAGTCAGTCATCCCATACACCGGCTCCTCTCCAGTCAGAGTCATCCCATACACCGGCTCCTCTCCAGTCAGAGTCATCCCATACACCGGCTCCTCTCCAGTCAGTCATCCCATACACCGGCTCCTCTCCAGTCAGAGTCATCCCATACACCGGCTCCTCTCCAGTCAGTCATCCCATACACCGGCTCCTCTCCAGTCAGAGTCATCCCATACACCGGCTCCTCTCCAGTCAGAGTCATCCCATACACCGGCTCCTCTCCAGTCAGAGTCATCCCATACACCGGCTCCTCTCCAGTCAGAGTCATCCCATACACCGGCTCCTCTCCAGTCAGAGTCATCCCATACACCGGCTCCTCTCCAGTCAGAGGTCCTCTCCTGCTCTGCTTTTATATTTAATCTCCACCTATATTCTTCATACAGGGAGAGAGGATTTCACAACGAGTAGCTTTTAGCATGGCTGTTGGTTGCTTAAGGAGCTAGTCCTACAGAGCAAAGTTCTAGTTTTACTGAAGACAGTATGAAACTGTTGAATCAGAATACAAGGACCGATGCAGTCTGTCTAAGCCAGTGGATTATGTAGTGGAATAATGTGATCTTGTCAGCCAGGCAGTGAGCAGCTATCCTATCTGTTGAGCTGGGCTGGGATGATGATTGTCAGTGAAACTGAAGTTAACTGCTCTGCTTCCTCACATTGCCTCCTTCATCAATCTGCCATGTTTCCTGCTACAGTTATTGCCTTAACTGTGAGAGGAGAGTGGTTTGATCCGCAGGTTGATAGGCTGCTTGCCTTTTCCCTCTCCCTTGTTTCTCGTTCTCTCTCTCCAGCTCTCATCTTTCTTTAAGCATGATTATGGAAAGATGGAAAGATTAAACATGCTAGATAAAAGACTCTGTTTTGGCCCTGATACTCAGCTGAGAGTATCCGTAACTGAGAAGTGACTTCTAAGTTAAGATGACAGACGATGGCTCCGGCGGATGGGGCCTCGCCTCGGGCCGAGTCGCACACGAGGCGCATGTGGCAGGGGCTCCTAACGATCACGGATTACAAAAAGAAAGCCATCCACGTGGCGGACACCAACGCCGCCTTACCGGACAATCTAAACACATTTTTCTCACACTTTCGAGCACAACGACGACTCTGAGCTGTCGAGGAGAGCCCCTGAAGACAACGAGGTCTGTGTACTTACGTTCTCCACGGAGGACTAATGTAAGTCATTCAAACGCTGTTAAGCCCCGCAAGGCGGCCCAGACGGCGGCCCAGACCCAGACGGCGTCCCAGACCCAGGCGGCCCAGACGGCGGCCCAGACCCAGACGGCGGCCCAGACGGCGGCCCAGACCCAGACGGCGGCCCAGACGGCGTCCCAGACCCAGACGGCGGCCCAGACGGCGGCCCAGACCCAGACGGCGGCCCAGACGACGGCCCAGACGGCGGCCCAGACCCAGACGGCGGCCCTAGGCGCGCCCTGAGAACAGTGTTTTCAGACGTGTTCTCTCTCATTCTAGGGCGGGCCATTATGAAATCAAATCAAATTTTACTTGTCACATGCGCCGAACACAACAGGTGTAGACCGTACAGTGAAATGCATACTTACAAGCCCTTAACCAACAATGCAGTTTTAAGAAAAGCACCCACAAAGTAAGATATAAGAATAACATATAATTAAAGAGCAGCAGTAAATAACAATAGCGGGGCTATATACAGGGGGTACTGGTACCGAGTCAGTGTGTCAATGTGCGGGATGCACCGGTGTCGAGGTAATTGAGGTAATTATGCAAGTATAGGTAGAGTTATTAAAGTGGCTATGCTTAGATAATAACAGAGAGTAGCAGCAGCGTGGGGGGGGGGATCTTACTCACGTCGGCTGTGTGATCACACAGCCGAGAGTTGATGCTCTCATGCATGCCTCAGTGTTGCTTGCCTCAAAGCGAGCATAGAAGTGATTTAGCTCGTCTGGTAGGCTCGTGTCACTGGGCAGCTCTCGGCTGTGCTTCCCTTTGTAGTCTGTAATAGTTTGCAAGCCCTGCAACATCCGACGAGCGTCGGAGCTGCTATAGTACGATGCGGTCTTAGTCCTGTATTGACTCTTTGCCTGTTTGATGGTTTGTCGGAGGGCATAGCAGGATTTCTTATAAGCTTCCGGGTTAGAGTTCCGCTTCTTGAAAGCTGCAGCTCAGTGCGAAAGCTGCAGCTCAGTGCGAATGTTGCCTGTAATCCATGGCTTCTGGTTGGGGTATGTACGTACAGTCACTGTGGGAACGACATCCTCGATGCACTTATAAGACAGTGACTGACGTGGTGTACTCCTCAATGCCATCGGAAGAATCCCGGAACATGTTCCAGTCTGTGATAGCAAAAGAGTCCTGTAGTCCTGCATCTGGTGCTTCCTGCTTTAATTTTTGCTTGTAATCAGGAATCAGGAGGATAGAGTTGTGGTCAGATTTGCCAAATGGAGAGCGAGGGAGAGCTTTGTATGTGTCTCTGTGTGGAGTAAAGGTGGAGTTCAGGGAGAGCTTTGTATGTGTCTCTGTGTGGAGTAAAGGTGGAGTTCGGGGAGAGCTCTGTATGTGTCTCTGTGTGTTAAGTAAAGGTGGAGTTCAGGGAGAGCTCTGTATGTGTCTCTGTGTGTTAAGTAAAGGTGGAGTTCAGGGAGAGCTCTGTATGTGTCTCTGTGTGTTAAGTAAAGGTGGAGTTCAGGGAGAGCTCTGCATGTGTCTCTGTGTGTTAAGTAATGATGGAGTTCAGGGAGAGCTCTGTATGTGTCTCTGTGTGTTAAGTAAAGGTGGAGTGCAGGGAGAGCTCTGTATGTGTCTCTGTGTGTTAAGTAAAGGTGGAGTTCAGGGAGAGCTCTGTATGTGTCTCTGTGTGTTAAGTAAAGGTGGAGTTCAGGGAGAGCTCTGCATGTGTCTCTGTGTATTAAGTAAAGGTAGAGTTCAGGGAGAGCTCTGTATGTGTCTCTGTGTGTTAAGTAAAGGTGGAGTTCAGGGAGAGCTCTGTATGTGTCTCTGTGTTAAGTAAAGGTGGAGTTCAGGGAGAGCTTTGTATGTGTCTCTGTGTGGAGTAAAGGTGGAGTTCAGGGAGAGCTCTGTATGTGTCTCTGTGTGTTAAGTAAAGGTGGAGTTCAGGGAGAGCTCTGTATGTGTCTCTGTGTGTTAAGTAAAGGTGGAGTTCAGGGAGAGCTCTGTATGTGTCTCTGTGTGGAGTAAAGGTGGAGTTCAGGGAGAGCTCTGTATGTGTCTCTGTGTGGAGTAAAGGTGGAGTTCGGGGGGAGCTCTGTATGTGTCTCTGTGTGTTAAGTAAAGGTGGAGTTCAGGGAGAGCTCTGTATGTGTCTCTGTGTTAAGTAAAGGTGGAGTTCAGGGAGAGCTTTGTATGTGTCTCTGTGTGGAGTAAAGGTGGAGTTCGGGGAGAGCTCTGTATGTGTCTCTGTGTGTTAAGTAAAGGTGGAGTTCAGGGAGAGCTCTGCATGTGTCTCTGTGTGTTAAGTAAAGGTGGAGTTCAGGGAGAGCTCTGTATGTGTCTCTGTGTGTTAAGTAAAGGTGGAGTTCAGGGAGAGCTCTGTATGTGTCTCTGTGTGTTAAGTAAAGGTGGAGTTCAGGGAGAGCTCTGTATGTGTCTCTGTGTGGAGTAAAGGTGGAGTTTAGGGAGAGCTCTCTATGTGTCTCTGTGTGGAGTAAAGGTGGAGTTCGGGGAGAGCTCTGTATGTGTCTGTGTGTTAAGTAAAGGTGGAGTTCAGGGAGAGCTCTGTATGTGTCTCTGTGTGTTAAGTAAAGGTGGAGTTCAGGGAGAGCTCTGTATGTGTCTCTGTGTGTTAAGTAAAGGTGGTCTAGTTGCATTAAAGTTCCCGGCCACAAGAAGCGCCTTCTCTAGATGATCGTTTTCCTGTTTGCTTATGGCGGAATACAGCTCATTGAGTGCGGTTTTAGTGCCAGCCTCGGTCTGTGGTGGTATGTAGACGAAAAATACAGATGAAAACTCTTTAGGTAGATAGTGTGGTCTACAGCTTATCATGAGATACTCTACCTCAGGCGAGCAAAACCCTGAGACTTCCTTAGATATTGTGCACCAGCTATCGTTTACAAATATGCATAGGCCCCCGCCCCGTGTCTTACCAGAGGCTGCTGTTCTGTCCTGCCGATGGAGTGTAACCCGCCAGCTGTATGTTCTGAATGTCGGTGAAACATAAGATATTACAGTTTGTAATGTCCCGTTGGTAGGATACACGTGCTCTCAGTTCGTCCCCATTTATTTTCCAGCGATTGAACGTTAGCTATCAGAATGGAAGGCAAGGGCAGATTAGACACTCGTCGCCTGATCCTCACAAGGCATCCTGATCTCTTTCCGCGAAAACTGCCTTTCCTTTTCCAGTGAATCACATGGATCTGGTCCTGGTTGGGTGTCCGTAGTATATCCCTCATGTCAGACTCATCCCAGTTCTGATGTCCAGAAGCTCTTTTCTGTCATAAGAGACAGTAGCAGCTCCATTATGTACAAAACAAGTTACAAACCACGCAAAAAAAAACAAACAAAATAGCAGGTTTGGTTAAGAGCCAGTAAGACGGCAACCCTAACCTCCGGCGCCAACTTTGATCCCCACCTGCTTCTAGATGTCCACTATCATCCCCGTTCCGAAGAAAGGGAAAGTAACTGAACTGAATGACTCCTGACCCGGTTTCTTTTTATTTATTTTTTATTCCACCTTTATTTAACCAGGTAGGCTAGTTGAGAACAAGTTCTCATTTACAACTGCGACCTGGCCACTTGCGTGAGTCACCATGAAGTGCTTCGAGAGGCTAATCAAAGACTGCATCACCTCCTCCCTCCCCGACTCACTCAACCCTCTCCCATTCGCCTCCTGCCCTGACGGATCCACTGACGACGCAATCACCATTTCACTGCACGCTGCCCTCACCCATCGGGACAAAAAGGAATGCATATGTGAGGATGCTGTTCATCGACTACAGCTCGGCATTCAATACCATAGTGCCCTCTAAGCTCAGCACAAAGCTCACAGCCCTGGGTCTGAACTTCTTATACGACTGGGTCCTGGACTGTAGACGGGCCTCCCCAGGTGCTGAAGGTAGGCAACATGACCTCACTCGACACTCATTCTCAACACGGGGGCCATAACAAGCATGTGTCCTCAGTTCCCTGCTCTACTCTCCGTATACCCATTACTGCGTTACTGCGTGGCCTCACACTGTTTAACTCCATCATCTAGTTGGCTGATGACACTCCAGGAATAAGCCTGAATATCAACAACAACTAGACGGCCTACAGGGAGGCAGGCGCTCCGACGGCATGGTGCCAGGTAAACAACCTTTCCCTTCAACGACAGCAACACAATGGAGCTGATTGTGAACTTTGGGAGGAACAAGATTGGGCACACTCACTTTCTCATCAATAGGGCCGCCGTGGGAAAAAACGTCAACCTCCTTAGCGTGCACATCTACTAGCAGCTGAAATGGTTCAGAAATCCAGCCTGTTCCAGAGGCCCTCACAGTATTCTGTATCACAGCTTGGTACGGCAACTCCACCGCCGCTGACCACAATGCCCTACAGAGGGCGGTTCGCTCAGCCGAACGCACCATTGGGGGCTCACTGCCTGCCCTCCAGGACACCTACAACACCAGGTTTCGCAGGAAAACCAAGAAGATCATCAGGGATCCCTAAAATGAGACGTTATGATATTCGCTGCAGCCTGATTGAAGGGGACAAAGGCATCCTCTCTACAGTATGCCGTAATAAGGCTGCGCTGTGTTGCTGCAGAAGAACCCTCACACAGCGTGAGTTGAGCCATTCACTGGGAGTCACACTGACCTCTGTCTCCTCATTTACACTGGATCCATGTTCCACAGTTAGAGAAGAGTAGCAGCTGGATATTGGAAAGTATAAATCAGAAGCATATATATATATAAATATATATCCCATTTAGCAGACGCTTTTGTCCAAAGCGACTTACAAGTCGGCTGGGGCCACTACTTTTACATATGGGTGGTCCCAGCGGGAATCGAACCCACGACGCTTGGCGTTGCAAGCGCCATGCTCTACCGACTGAGCCACACAGGACCCCTCTGAGCCACACAGGACCCCTGCTATGCATATTTATTTTCTATTTTACCTTTATTTTACTAGGCAAGTCAGTTAAGAACAAATTCTTATTTTCAATGACGGCCTAGGAACAGTGGGTTAACTGCCTTGTTCAGGGGCAGAACGACAGATTTTTACCTTGTCAGCTCGGGATTTCGATCTTGCAACCTTTCTGTTACTAGTCCAACGCTCTAACCACTAGGCTGCCTGCCGCCACTACACTAACCACTAGGCTGCCTGCCGCCACTACACTAACCACTAGGCTACCTGCAGCCTCTACACTCTAACCACTAGGCTACCTGCAGCCTCTACACTCTAACCACTAGGCTACCTGCCGCCTCTACACTCTAACCACTAGGCTACCTGCAGCCTCTACACTCTAACCACTAGGCTACCTGCAGCCTCTACACTCTAACCACTAGGCTACCTGCCGCCTCTACACTCTAACCACTAGGCTACCTGCAGCCTCTACACTCTAACCACTAGGCTACCTGCAGCCTCTACACTCTAACCACTAGGCTACCTGCAGCCTCTACACTCTAACCACTAGGCTACCTGCCGCCTCTACCCACTAGGCTACCTGCCGCCTCTACACTCTAACCACTAGGCTACCTGCCGCCTCTACACTCTAATCACTAGGCTACTACTAGGCTACCTGCAGCCCTCTCCTGCACACATGTACAGAAGAAACGTGAGAAGACCACATGACCTGACGTTGAAGTTATAAGTAATGCATGCGACACAACACACGCTGCACACACATTTCCAGAAACAGGAACTGACATATGATGACAACAGAGCCAGTGAAGCCATAACCATGACAACTCATCCATTCGTCTATTCATACTGCATATCAGTCTCTGTACATTGTGCAGGCCAACCTATATGCTGTATGTACACAATGCACAGCTCATGGTGCTCCATGGATGTTTGTAAATGACGTGGTAACCCTGTCTTCCAGTGTAGAGACTGGAGGCTCAGAGAGAGCGCTTAGTCTGGCCAGTGTGCCATTCATACGTACAGTACAGGCTGAAACGTGCATGAAACGAGCTTAGCCACTATCAGCCTAGCATCACCCCCAGTCATCAGCCTTCCCTCTCACTCTGCAGGGCTGCTGGGGGTGAGATAAGGGAATTGACACCCTGCCCCCCCCCCTTCTTATCCACTGTTGTAGGTCTTTTAGGGACAGGAGGCACAGACGTGGAGCTACACAGAGTGTAATTTATATTCTTTTTAAATTGGCTGTGATTTTTCCATTGAGATAAGTGTTCTGGGACCATCTGTTTTGTGGCTGGAAGGCAGAGGCCTGAGTTGTGTGGCAGGCAGCAGAGATAGAAGGAGGGGGAGAGAGTGGAGGAGAGAGAGCGAGGGAAAGACAGAGAGGGGGAGGGAGGGAGGGAGAGGAGGAGGGAGTGAGAGAGAGATAGAGAGGAGTGAGAAACAGAGAGAGAGTGAGCGAAAGAGAGAGAAGGAGTGAGAAACAGAGAGAGAGTGAGCGAGAGAGAGAGAGAGAGGGAGTCAAACTCTTTTTTTTACCTGTCTCCCAAACAGTACTCACGGGTCCACCCATCACCCTCTGTGATAGGCTGGTAGACCAGACTAGGTACACATTGTGTTATTATAAATGCCAACATAAACAGGACATGACACAGTGTTTGACAAACGTTCACTCTTAAAACTTCTCTACCAGTTTGACCTGTACTGCCATGACCTTTCTACCTGATTAATTACCATGGGAATGTAATTACACGTTCACATCATCGTAATGCATAGATAGAGAACAGAATGGTAATGAAAGATAGACTGGGAGCTGCGTACGAGCGCTGCGCCGAGCGGTGTAGTGGGATGATGACCTAACTCCCTCTTCCTGGTTCCTCATTGACAGTCTGAGGGGTACGTACCCCGGGCCCGACCGGGATTCAGAGAGGCACGGCTCTGCCGCGCGTCGGCGTGAGAACGTGAGCGGGGGAGAGAGCACTGGCGGCGGAGGGGGAGATTGAGGTGCGATGAATCTCAATCCGAGTGCTGTGCGTGGCAGATTTACATTTAAAGTAGTTTTAGAGCACGCCCCACTTCCTGATGTGTGCTCCACTCTGCCAGGGGCTGGAGGGGCAGACTTATCACAGAGTCATCAATTCACACGTGATGCAACCTGATAGACCCTGGCTACGCTACGCTACCACTGTACCAGGCAGCCTAACACCTCTGTATTCAGACAGACAGACAGGGGAGAGATGAGATGGCGTCTAATAGAGAATACCTCTTGAAGTGTAATTATATTACATGTAGAAGCCTGCCGTTTTGACAGCTCCGTGTGGGTCCACGGGACGCGAGATGTGTGTGGATCAACTCCCCTGCTGCCTAAATTAGTTTTGTGTTTCAAAGAAAGAAATAGCTCCCCTTGTGTGCACTGCTGGTAATACCGTATAATACCATAAGGAATGGTACAGGAACGGTATGAAAATCTGAAGACCGCCTAATCATAATGTGTGTATGTGTGTGCGCGTGTGTGCGCGTGTGTGTGTGTGTGTGTGTGTGTGTGTGTGTGTGTGTGTGTGTGTGTGTGTGTGTGTGTGTGTGTGTGTGTGTGTGTGTGTGTGTACTATATGTGTATCCAGTAGTGGGCCTGTGTGTCTACATTAGTAAACTGTACGTGTGTGTTTTTGGTGACATGGTGTTGGTGTTGTAGGACTATGACAGCTGAGGGCTCATTAATAACACCAGGGGTTGACTCCCTGCTGTGCCTCTCTCCTGTGCCTCCCTCCTGTGCCTCCCTCCTGTGCCTCTCCACTGTGCCTCTCCACTGTGCCTCTCCACTGTGCCTCTCCACTGTGCCTCTCTACTGTGCCTCCACTGTGCCTCCCTCCTGTGCCCCTCCACTGTGCCTCTCTCCTGTGCCTCCACTGTGCCTCCCTCCTGTGCCTCCCTCCTGTGCCTCCACTGTGCCTCTCTCCTGTGCCTCCACTGTGCCTCTCCACTGTGCCTCTCTCCTGTGCCTATCCACTGTGCCTCCCTCCTGTGCCTCCACTGTGCCTCTCTCCTGTGCTTCCACTGTGCCTCTCTCCTGTGCCTCCCTCCTGTGCCTCCACTGTGCCTCCACTGTGCCTCCACTGTGCCTCTCTCCTGTGCCTCTCTCCTGTGCCTCCCTCCTGTGCCTCCACTGTGCCTCCACTGTGCCTCCACTGTGCCTCTCTCCTGTGCCTCTCTCCTGTGCCTCTCTCCTGTGCCTCTCTCCTGTGCCTCCCTCCTGTGCCTCCACTGTGCCTCCACTGTGCCTCCACTGTGCCTCTCTCCTGTGCCTCTCTCCTGTGCCTCCCTCCTGTGCCTCCACTGTGCCTCCACTGTGCCTCCACTGTGCCTCCACTGTGCCTCTCTCCTGTGCCTCTCTCCTGTGCCTCTCTCCTGTGCCTCTCTCCTGTGCCTCCCTCCTGTGCCTCCACTGTGCCTCCACTGTGCCTCTCTCCTGTGCCTCTCTCCTGTGCCTCTCTCCTGTGCCTCTCTCCTGTGCCTCTCTCCTGTGCCTCTCTCCTGTGCCTCTCTCCTGTGCCTCCCTCCTGTGCCTCCACTGTGCCTCCCTCCTGTGCCTCCACTGTGCCTCCCTCCTGTGCCCCTCCACTGTGCCTCCACTGTGCCTCTCTCCTGTGCCTCTCTCCTGTGCCTCCACTGTGCCTCTCTCCTGTGCTTCCACTGTGCCTCTCTCCTGTGCCTCTCTCCTGTGCCTCTCTCCTGTGCCTCTCTCCTGTGCCTCCACTGTGCCTCTCTGCTGTGCCTCTCTGCTGTGCCTCTCCACTGTGTCTCCACTGTGCCTCCACTGTGCCTTTTCTCCTGTGCCTCCACTGTGCCTCTCTCATGTGCCTCTCTCCTGTGCCTCCACTGTGCATCTCTCCTGTGCCTCCACTGTGCCTCTCTCCTGTGCCTCCACTGTGCATCTCTCCTGTGCTTCCACTGTGCCTCTCTCCTGTGCCTCCACTGTGCCTCTCTCCTGTGCCTCCCTCCTATGCCTCCACTGTGCCTCTCTCCTGTGCCTCTCTCCTGTGCCTCCACTGTGCCTCTCTCCTGTGCCTCCACTGTGCCTCTCTCCTGTGCCTCCACTGTGCCTCTCTCCTGTGCCTCCACTGTGCCTCTCTCCTGTGCCTCCACTGTGCATCTCTCCTGTGCCTCCACTGTGCCTCTCTCCTGTGCCTCCACTGTGCCTCTCCACTGTGCCTCTCTCCTGTGCCTCTCTCCTGTGCCTCCACTGTGCCTCTCTCCTGTGCCTCCACTGTGCCTCTCTCCTGTGCCTCCACTGTGCCTCTCTCCTGTGCCTCCACTGTGCCTCTCTCCTGTGCCTCCACTGTGCCCCTCTCCTGTGCCTCCACTGTGCCTCTCTCCTGTGCATCTCTCCTGTGCCTCCACTGTGCCTCCACTGTGCCTCCCTCCTGTGCCTCCACTGTGCCTCTCTCCTGTGCCTCTCTCCTGTGCCTCTCTCCTGTGCCTCCCTCCTGTGCCTCCCTCCTGTGCCTCTCTCCTGTGCCTCCACTGTGCCTCCACTGTGCCTCCCTCCTGTGCCTCCACTGTGCCTCCCTCCTGTGCCTCCACTGTGCCCCTCTCCTGTGCCTCTCCTGTGCCTCCCTCCTGTGCCTCCACTGTGCCTCTCTCCTGTGCCGCTCTCCTGTGCCGCTCTCCTGTGCCGCTCTCCTGTGCCTCTCTCCTGTGCCTCTCTCCTGTGCCTCTCTCCTGTGCCTCCACTGTGCCTCCACTGTGCCTCCATGGCCCAACCAGCTCACCCCCCTGATCTTCAAAGACGCCTCATCTCTACCTCTCCTCTCGAGTTTGTAGAGAGAGAAAAACCCAGAGTGTGGTATTATTCAAAGGCTGGATGTCCTGGGGAATAGGGTGTTAGGAGGGTGTGACCTGAGGAATAAGGCCAGTATTAGTGGGTGTCCTGTGGAATAGGGCCAGTGTTACGGGGGATGTCCTGGGGAATAGGGCCAGTGTTAGGGGGGTGTCCTGGGGAATAGGGCCAGTGTTACGGGGGATGTCCTGGGGAATAGGGCCAGTGTTAGGGGGTGTCCTGGGGAATAGGGCCAGTGTTACGGGGGTGTCCTGGGGAATAGGGCCAGTGTTACGGGGGATGTCCTGGGGAATAGGGCCAGTGTTAGGGGGTGTCCTGGGGAATAGGGCCAGTGTTAGGGGGTGTCCTGGGGAATAGGGCCAGTGTTACGGGGGGTGTCCTGGGGAATAGGGCCAGTGTTAGGGGGGTGTCCTGGGGAATAGGGCCAGTGTTACGGGGGTGTCCTGGGGAATAGGGCCAGTGTTACGGGGGTGTCCTGGGGAATAGGGCCAGTGTTACGGGGGTGTCCTGGGAAATAGGGCCAGTGTTAGGGGGTGTCCTGGGGAATAGGGCCAGTGTTACGGGGGTGTCCTGGGGAATAGGGCCAGTGTTAGGGGGTGTCCTGGGGAATAGGGCCAGTGTTACGGGGGTGTCCTGGGGAATAGGGCCAGTGTTACGGGGGTGTCCTGGGGAATAGGGCCAGTGTTACGGGGGTGTCCTGGGGAATAGGGCCAGTGTTACGGGGGGTGTCCTGGGGAATAGGGCCAGTGTTACGGGGGTGTCCTGGGGAATAGGGCCAGTGTTACGGGGGTGTCCTGGGGAATAGGGCCAGTGTTACGGGGGATGTCCTGGGGAATAGGGCCAGTGTTAGGGGGTGTCCTGGGAAATAGGGCCAGTGTTAGGGGGGTGTCCTGGGGAATAGGGCCAGTGTTACGGGGGGTGTCCTGGGGAATAGGGCCAGTGTTACGGGGGGTGTCCTGGGGAATAGGGCCAGTGTTAGGGGGTGTCCTGGGGAATAGGGCCAGTGTTAGGGGGGGTGTCCTGGGAAATAAGGCCAGTGTTAGGGGGGTGTCCTGGGGAATAGGGCCAGTGTTACGGGGGGTGTCCTGGGGAAGAGGGCCAGTGTTACGGGGGGTGTCCTGGGGAAGAGGGCCAGTGTTAGGGGGGAAGCAGCAGCTCTCCTATTACAGCTAGAACACCAAGGTAAATGTTTCATTCTCTACTACGCTACTGACACAAATGCATGGAGCGTGGGGGAGTTGTAACTGTAGGATCAGCCCCAACCGCAACTAGTTCCCTCTGCTGGCCAGATAGGAGAAGTCTGAGTCTCTCTTTCTCTGTCTCTGGCTGAGGGGACTTGGTTCCTGTGGATCTATGGCTGTGGAGCTGAGCTCCTGAGCCTGTCTCTGAGCTACTGTCAGTCACTAACTCAGGGCCAGGCTCCTCTCCTCCAGGTTCATTGTGAATTCTCAGCAGCAGACACAGTCCTCCCCTACCGCCCTCATATCTCTCTCTCTCCCTCGCCCATTTTTTCTTAATGAACAAACCTGATTGAGTGAATGCCATTACCTCTGTAAATGAATGATTCCTCAAGGACTGGGCAGGCTGTACACCATCCACGGGGTAAAGTGTATTATCGGTCGGAACACGCCACGCCACCGAGAGGTGTGTGTGTGCATGTGCATGCGTGTGTCTGTGCGCATATGTGTCAGGGACAGTGCTGTGTTTCCATAATAATCAGACACGTTTAGGCTTCTGAAACAGAGGGCCTGCTGTCACACCGCTTTGATAACAGAGCACTTAGCATTTTCCCTCCATGTATAAATATGTGTGATTCTGATAAGATTAATTGAAGTTTACAGAGATATTCTGTAGGTGAAGAACAGAGAGAGAGGGAGGAAGGACGAGGGATAGAGAACCTATTTCTTTGCAAAGTGTGCCTTTTCAGGCCTGTGCTTTAGAGGTAGCTACTTCAGAGAGCAGAGGAATCTAAGGCTCTGTCCAGCATGTCTTTCCAGCATGTCTTGAATTGAAAACAGCATCTTCCTAACACTGGCTCCCTATAAAAAGCTGAGTGGATAACTTTTCACAGAGCCGATAAATAAGGTGCGGGGGCCTCTGACACGAAAGCCTCACCCCAATTTCCAATGCTCTTGAGGAGATCAGACATTTGATTGTCGACCTTATCTCCTCTCGTCCCATCTTTTAGTCTAATCTGGAGGCTACATTCTAAGACGCACGCTTCCTGTTTTTCTGAAAGGCAAACAGAGAACGCATCTCCACGGAAACAAGCAGCATGCCCATACAGAATCCATTTAACCAGTGTGTCCGAGCGTTCATTAAAAAGACATCATATTGTTTGATTGCCTCGACAGAGTGCTGAAGTCTGCAATAGTCTCCTACACAGCCAGGTGACCTTCGGATGACGTTCGTCGCAAAGGGCTCGAATCATCATATACTGTACATTATCCTATAGCGGCACAATACTTAGCGATTCTTTGTTTATAGAATTGTATTGGAGCCATCAACTATGCTGATGACCCGAGGGATATACAGCGTGCCATAAACCAGACTTATCTTAGTTTCCTCCAGAGAGGAGTTTTATCAGAGGACTAAACCCCGTCAAAATCCCACATTTGTAAATGTACGGTAGAAGACATGAAGGATTCCTATGTTAGCTTGCAGGTAGTGAAAGGGGGATGAACGATGGAATGACAGAATGAGAGAGGAGAGTTAGGAAGAGCGAAAGTGAGGGCTCTGGAGACCGATGAAGCGAGAGAGAGAGGAAGGTAATTCCCCGGCCCCCATCTCTAGCTCCAACCGACTGGTGGTGAGAGGAGAAGGGGGGGGGGGAATAGAAAGAGCGGGGGATTGAGGATGGCAGGGTTTGAGTGACGTCTCTCATTAGAAGGTGCTGTCAGGGGCCACAGAGTGGGACTGGTGGGACCCCTCCTTTATTTCCCCCTCTCTCCTTCCCTCCCCTCTCTCCCTCTCCATTGGCCCCTGAGATACGTCCTGGGAAGAGAGATGATTGATGAGCAATAGCAAGATAAACAGGAAGCAGGTCCCGTGAGCAACCCTGGAAAATGATGCACCGTTATAAATAAAACCATGACAAAAGTGTAACTACAAAACAACAACACCAAACCAATGCAAAACAGTTTGTTTTTATTCGCAAAGTAACATTTGAAAATAGCAAGGTCTTTTTTTTTTTTGTAGAGAGTTTTGAGCGTTTGTTTGTGTTTGTTTATTTAAAAAGAGGCGAGAGAAGCGATTGCACTCTTAACTGTAGCTTGTGTGCAGTGAGTATGGGGCTAACAAGCCTGAACAGCTGCTACAATGAGCACCCAACAGAGGCAGAACCCAACACCCAGCACTGAGGCAGCAACCTGCACTCATTTGGGATTGCTCCAGAAAATGGCAGCTGTGTGTGTGCGTGTGCGTGTGTGTGTGTGTGTGTGTGTGTGTGTGTACAGAATGTTTATCAATTTAAGATATAGAGCCCTGACACGTGTTTGGTCAGCCAAGCACATGCTCGCCTTGCTCAACATCGCACTAATTGTTGAGCAACTCAATAATGTTTCATGAATGATACGGCCTCCTTCTTTCTGTTCATGTTTTAACACTGTACTCCAAACGCCCCATCTGACAAATGGAGCTGTAAAGGCATATTATCATCAAATAGTTACATGATATCATTATATTGTATCATTATGAAGCAAGAAGCTGTGGTCTGATGAAGGGAGGATGAATTATGAATGGAATGTGAGGGAAGATCTCTTCTTCCCCCAAGGGACTTTACACACACCACCACAACTCATTTCACTGGATGAATGTGAGGTAAAAAAGCTGCCTCAGCCGGTATACACACACAGACATGCACATAAACTCACACACACACACACACCGGTTCTACATGTAATTTACTCTGTGGTAGAAGTGTCACTTTCATATGGAGAAATGTATGCTGAAGGTTTGCTTTGTTCATTGTCAAACTGTGAAGAGGAATGCAGAAAAACATCATAAAGACGTCTTGTCATCTAAAGTCACTGGTGCATTTCTGCCTGGCAGTAGACTTGTGTCGAGACTTTGTACATCTCTAAAATGAGTCCCACAGCAGTGGCTTTGAATTAAAATTCTCTCTCTCTCTCTCATCCAGGCCACAGAATGGGTCGATGATCTTGTACAACAGGAAGAAGGTGAAGTACAGAAAGGACGGCTACTGTTGGAAGAAGAGGAAAGATGGGAAGACCACGCGGGAGGATCACATGAAGCTCAAAGTCCAGGGAGTGGAGGTAAGGAACGAGGAGGTTCGGGAGGGAGGGAGAGAAGTATGGGACCTGGTCTGACCTGGACACGACACTGAGTTGTCCTCTCCTGGCTGTAAGGGAGAGACAGCCAAGCTACATGCTGAAGTTGGGTCCTAGCCCTGCTATCTCCCAGGAGCCACGCAGAGCAGGGAAACATGCAGCACAACAATAGTTGTTCCCTGGGAAGGCAGCGGAGAGGAACCGATTGTTTGTTCCTTATTAAGGTGCAGGATGTTGCCTTCTCTCTCACATTAATCTTCTTTCCTCCCTCACGAGCTAGTACACACCATGCTGAGCCCAACTCCGCATTCTGCCCCTATCCTCACTCCCCTCTATGCCCCCTAACCAGCAGGCACCACACAGGCCCAGTCTCAACCGGGTTCACGCCGGGCCAGCCTGGGTTAGCGGTGCAGTGCTGGCTCCATGGTTGATTTAGCAGCGGTGACACACATGAAAAGGAGCTTCTCTCAGGCCTCTAGGGCCTGCTTCACTCCCCCCTTCCTCTTTTATAGGGCTGGGGGAAAAAATTCTGGTTTTGTTTCACTTGCAGGCTTAGCCCTAGGCAATGGTGCCAGAGGCACAGGAGTGTGGATGGGTAGGGCTGTCAGGGATGGGTGTGTCCATCTACACATAAGCACACACTCACACACATACCTCAGGGAGTGGCGGGTGTGTGACAGAGACAAACCCCAGACTGTCCACATAGGGTTCCAGCTCTGTGTTTGTCCTGCTCTACAGGACGGTCGCTCAGGGGAAATGGCTCAATGTTGTCTGTGCCTGGACGTGCCACTCTCTGATAACTTGTTCTGGACATGCTTGCTAAAACCATTTGGGTCTTACGTGTTTCTTCCATAATGTCTGACAGTTGTATTAATTAATGTCACTCTTTGTGAAAGTGCTAAGCCTACATGTCAAGATATCATTTTGGTTATTTGTGAGCTGAAGCCAGATACTTCCATGTCAAACATAGCAAGTTAAATATGCTGTGTTGGTATATATGCCTGGGATAGAGAACACATACATTAGTTCAAACCATGGATTACAGCCAATGTCCACGCTCTGCTAAAGGCTGAACTACCGCTTACAAGAAACGGGACACTGACATGGACGCATACAGAAAGCCCGCTAGGACCTCCGTCGAGACATCACATGTAAAAGGGCAATATAGGAGAAAGGTGGAATCCTATTACACTGGCTCTGATATGCGTCGTATGTGGCAGGGCCTGCAGATGATAACAAAGGGAAACCCAGTTGTGAGATGCCCAGTGATGCAGAACTCCCAAATGATCAAAATGCCTTTTATGCTCGATTCGAGGAATACAACCCTGAGTCTTGCCTGAAAGTCCCTGTTGTTCCGGATGACCGTGTAATCTCGCTCTCCCTGGCCAATATGATTAAAATTTGTAAACAGGTTAACAATCACAAGGGCATGTTCTCAAAGCATGCGCAGACCAGCTGGCAGGTGTCTTCACAGACATTATCAATCTGTCCTTGTCCCAGTTTGTAATCCCAACATGTTTCAACCTGACCACCAATGTCCCTGTTCCCAAGAACTCTAAGGTAACCTGCCTAAATGTAGCATCTGTAATTATGAAGTTCTTTGAAAGGATGGTCCTAACACACATCAACACCGTCCTCCCAGGCACCCTGGACACACTCCCATACCGCCCCAAATGATCCACAGACGATGCTTCTCAATTGCACTTCACACTGCCCTCTCCCAGCTTGGAAATGTGACAATGCTGTTGATAGACTACAGCTCAGCGTTCAACACCATAGTCCTCTCCAAGCTGGGGACTCTGGGACTGAACCAATGTCTTATATAAACCCTGGATAGGTGACGCTATGTCTTGACAAATAAGAGGCTTTGAAGCCACTGAGGCTCCATGATCATACTCCTCCTTTTGTGGTTTTGACTAAAGGAGATGAATCATGGGAAAACGAATGGCACACACACACAAGCCATGTCTTTAATCTGTCTCCTCCCCTTTATCTACACTGATTGAAGTGGATTTAACTAGTGACCTCAATAAGGGATCGTAGCTTTCACCTGGATTCACCTGGTCAGTCTGTGTCATGGAAAGAGCGTGTGTATACACACACTATATACACACACTCACACACACACTGACACTCTCACACAAAACCCATAGACATTCTCATACACTACATACGCATATGCACACACACATAACACACCCACGTATACCGACAACACAAACACACACAACACACACTCGCGTACCGACAGCACAAACGCATACACACCCATTTTTTTTTTTATTTAGCCTTTATTTAACCAGGTAGGCCAGTTGAGAACAAGTTCTCATTTACAATTGCGACCTGGCCAAGATAAAGCAAAGCAGTTCGACACATACAACGACACAGAGTTACACATGGAGTAAAACAAACATACAGTCAATTATACAGTATGGTCAAGTCTATATACGATGTGAGCAAATGAGGTGAGATAAGGGAGGTAAAGGCAAAAAAAGGCCATGGTGGCAAAGTAAATACAATACAGCAAGTACAACACTGGAATGGTAGATTTGCAAAGGAAGAATGTGCGAAGTAGAAATAAAAATAATGGGGTGCAAAGGAGCAAAATAAATAAATTAATTAAATACAGTAGGGAAAGAGGTAGTTGTTTGGGCTAAATTACCAACACAAACACACACGTTTTTTGACACTCATCATATGTTGCTGCTACTCTGTTCTTTATTTTACCTTATTATTATCTATCCTGATACCTAGTTACTTTACCCTGCCTTCGTGTACATATCTACCTCAAATACCTTATTATTATCTATCCTGATGTCTAGTTACTTTACCCTGCCTTCGTGTACATATCTACCTCAAATACCTTATTATTATCTATCCTGATACCTAGTTACTTTACCCTGCCTTCGTGTACATATCTACCTCAAATACCTTATTATTATCTATCCTGATGTCTAGTTACTTTACCCTGCCTTCGTGTACATATCTACCTCAAATACCTTATTATTATCTATCCTGATGCCTAGTCACTTTACCCTGCCTTAATGTACATATCTACCTCAAATACCTTATTATTATCTATCCTGATGCCTAGTCACTTTACCCTGCCTTAATGTACATATCTACCTCAAATACCTTATTATTATCTATCCTGATGCCTAGTCACTTTACCCTGCCTTCATGTACATATCTACCTCAAATACCTTATTATTATCTATCTTGATGTCTAGTCACGTTACCCTGCCTTCGTGTACATATCTACCTCAAATACCTTATTATTATCTATCCTGATGCCTAGTCACTTTACCCTGCCTTAATGTACATATCTACCTCAAATACCTTATTATTATCTATCCTGATGCCTAGTCACGTTACCCTGCCTTCATGTACATATCTACCTCAAATACCTTATTATTATCTATCTTGATGTCTAGTCACGTTACCCTGCCTTCGTGTACATATCTACCTCAAATACCTTATTATTATCTATCCTGATACCTAGTTACTTTACCCTGCCTTCATGTACATATCTACCTCAGATACGTTGTACCTCTGCATATTGATCTGGTACTGCTACTCCTTGTATATACCTCCATTCATGACTATTTTATTTGTCTTGTGTTACTATTGTTGTATTTTGTTTTGTTCTCTATCATTGGGAAGGGCTCATAAACAAGCCTGTCACGTTTAAGTCTACACCCGTTCTATTCGGCACATGTGACAAATAAAATGTGATTTGTTTTAAACTCCAGATGGAGGCTGCATTATGCAGATAACACAGCTGTGACTCCCAGACACACCTCTCTTTCTGGAGGCCCACGTGTTCACACTACTGCCACGTGCAGTTCCTAACAGACAGAGGATCAGTTGCTCAAGTCAGGACAGGATCTGTGACCCATCAGTCATCTTCAGCTCTGTTTACTGTAAACACAACTAAATGTCCTGCCCTTAGCC
Source organism: Oncorhynchus masou masou (assembly GCF_036934945.1). NCBI lineage: Eukaryota > Metazoa > Chordata > Actinopteri > Salmoniformes > Salmonidae > Oncorhynchus > Oncorhynchus masou. Next base: position 31,025,850 of record NC_088244.1, read on the forward strand.
TTCAGCACTGGTACACCACAGTACAGTATAGTACATTATAGTACAGTATAGGCAGGGAAGAGCACACACACAGTACAGTCACGCCAGGGGGACTCTCTCCAGGAGAGCCTGCCGTGTAGGGACTGGCTGGTTAGATCCGCTATTTAAACACCACACACACTGAATGTATTTTTCCTATAGTTCCCTAAAGATGAACTCCAGTAAAATTAATTCTATATAATAAGGCACAAATAACAGCTAGCTGTGTAAGTTCACTTCTACATTATTTCAGAACATTGAACCTTATTGGGATAACAGTAGTGCCCAGATAGGCAGAATGACAGGGTAAGATGAACACAAACGTACACACACACACACACACACAATGTCCTCAAGAGTCTTCAGCCTCTACATAAGCAGCCTCCTCACAAGGCTCCGTTAAGTATAAATGCTCTCCTCTCTCCAGCCAGCCAGGACCTATTAGAAGCTGTGTGGTTGTTACACAGGCCCGAGTTAGCAAACAGAGAACACAAGTGTTGTGGGTGGTTCAGGCTAGTGGTGCTCAGTGGCTCCAGTGAGGAGAAGAGAAGGAAGGCAAGGAGGCAGTAGGGCTGGGAGTGAGGGGCCTTCAGGAGCCTGTAAGAGGCAGCAGTGCGTAGCGGGAGTGGATGTCAGCGCGTGCCCTGCTACTGTCCTGTCTGCTCCAGACCATTGTCTTAGCAGGCTCCCTCTCTCCTTCCCTCTCTTCCCACACCTCTCTCTCCCTCTCTCTCTTCCTTCCTCTCTCTCTCTTTCACTCTCTGGGCCATCCCACTCTCTCTACCTCTCTCTCCCGATTAATCTCTCTCTTGATCCCTCCCTCCCATTTTCTTCCTATCTCATCTACTCCCCTCTCCCCCTCCAAGCCTACAGTCCAGACGGACAGAACCTTGAGAACCGGACGGTAATGCTCCCCGTTCCCTAGAAGTGGAGCACAGGGCGTGTTGCGGCATTAGTGCTTAACAGGCCGTGAAATAGCAGCCTGCCTCTCTGACGTCTCCCCCATCACTCCAGGTGAGCTGGCCAGACGGCTAGATAAATGAGCAACCACCCTGCCCCTCTCCTCATCTACCCAGAATGCATCTGGCTTGGGGACCTGAGGAGAGGAGAGTTGTCTGTCTGTGATTAGCTCACCACTCCTTCTCTCTCCTCACCTCTGTCGAGTCCCACTTGTTCTGCTGCTCAGCTTAACTCCCCTATCCTTCCCCCAAAAACGTCTTGCTTCCCCCAAAAACGGTATGTCCCAAGACTGTTTTGGGCTTCAGACTCACAGGTGGAAACACAACATGTCTTAAGGTCAAGCACTGGTGTAAAACTGTGCCGTGGAAAAAGGATCCAAGTGCCATTTCCCATGACTGTTGGCCAGACATCAACCTGAGGTATAGGTCCTTTAATTAGATCATCTAGTATGATGTCATCGAGCGTTCTACACACAGGTTGAGCATAGACTACGCAGCACTAGAATCCCTGGCTTCGCCTTGTGTAATAGCAGAGAACCTCTGTTCTGGTTCAGCTAGCCATGGACAGATCAACTCTGACACAGTCCGATTGATCCTAGACCTGGTCAGATTCAAACCGTCACCCACCCACCTCCCGTCATGATTAGCTTCTAATGTGGACCCCCCCCTCCATCCCCTCTTCCCATTATTCCTGAGCTTTAATAAACTCCCCCAAACACAGATCAATTTCTATTAAGTGAAGGTGGCAGTGCCTCTGACTAATTTCATTACCACAGGCTAATTAAACCGAATAGAATAAGCTTTCTTGTTTAGGAGCATGGAAGGCAAAAGCTCCAACACTCTTGGAACTCAATGCCAATATCCTTCCATTCCCCCCCTCCAACCCCCTAAACAGTGGCCTGCTCATCGCTCCTCCTCACATGTCAGTCCATGTTGGATATGTCTTAATGCGGGATTTCAGCCGTGCAACTGTGAAATGAAGGAAGCTAATGCAGCATGTCGGTGGCTCAATCCCCTCAGCTCATTGATAATAATGGAGCCAAATGTCAAAATGTTAGCGGCCAATGCTGTAATGGAGTGGACCCTGGACTGGGCTGGATGCAGGGAGCGCTGCATGAAGATAGATGCTAGGCTCCACACCGCGCCACATTGTCTGCACTGTCTCCCATATCACATGACCTTGAGGGTCTGGAGTAGACTCAATGCTTTGGGCTTTGTGCTGTTTTTTGTTTTTTTTTAGATAGAAATTAAAATCACTTAGGTGAGACGATTCCAATGATAATTTGATATTCAACCAACACAAAGAGGAGTTATGTTGTCCAGAGACGATACTATGGCTTTGTTCTGTGTTGTTTATGTTCGTTTGCAATTTATTCACTGAGGGCCTTCTTCGTTTCTGTCAAGGTGAGAAGAATCCAATGTTTGTTTGGTATTCGACCAACGCAAAGGAGACTTTGCAAGAGACTCGAGAGTGTTGTTGGTTTTAGCTCTCTGTGTGTATGTTAAGGAGAAGATAGTTGAGGTCGAAGAGACGGCAACTGAGTTGCAGACAGTGTGTGTTGTGTGGCAGTCAGATAGCAATGCAGCAGCTGATATCACTAGATTGCAGGGCCAGATGTGGAGAGAGGACAAAACTTCTCTCTCTCTCTCTCTCTCTCTCTGAAGGAAGTGACATCACTCTCCCCATACTCCAACTCAGGTGTGACATTGGGACCAGATAACTGACACCGTGTAGTCACCAACACCACCAGAGGCAGAAATGCTTCCTCCCCATTTTTAAAATGTTTGATTTCAACTTATAGACAAGGCAGGCCTTTTAAACAACTGTGGGTTTTGTCAAGACAGGAAATCGATGAACTCTATTGTCTCCTCTCTTCCCTTGGTGGGTCTGTTTTGTGATTCGTAGAGTTTTGTATTTGACTCTGGGCTCTGCTCACGCTGTAGCCTGCCTCCGTTTCCCTTTTGAATTACCTGAATGTGTTGGAGATAAAAAACAATCTATTTGTGATCTTTTTTAAAGCCCACGTTACCATGGCTATAACTCCTAACCTCCTGCTAGGGTAAAGGAAGGTAGTCATTGAAGCTGTTCTGTCACTGAAAGCACAGGAAATAGACCGTTGTCCTATTTCATTCAGTTTCATATTTCTTTATTCACCAGGATAATGTAATAAGATGGACTACGCAGAAACAGAGGAATATAACTTACTGCTTACAACAAATTCACAGCCAGTAATGTATGATTGGCAAGACAACAGAATTCAATTATACCTCATGGTACAACACTATATGTATTTCATTTGTATATTAAACACACTGATAAGGTAATACATATGTATTTAGCCATAGCACTACACTCATCTCATGTCCCTTGAGCTAGTCACATTGAATGATACTGTTCTACCGTGTACTACAGAACAAGGCACCATGTGTCACGCCCTGGCCATAGAGAGGCTTTTATTCTCTATTTTGGTTAGGCCAGGGTGTGACTAAGGTGGGCATTCTCGTTTCTTTCTTTCTATGTTTTCTATTTCTTTGTGTTTGGCCGGGTGTGGTTCTCAATAAGAGGCAGCTGTCTATCGTTGTCTCTGATTGGGAATCATACTTAGGCAGCTTTTTTCCTTTCGCATTTGTGGGTAGTTGACTTTGTTAGTGGCATTGTTGCCCAAGTTAAGCTTCGCGGTCGTTTCCTTGTTTTGTTGGCGACATTCATTAAAAAGAAAAGAAATGTACGCTCATCACGCAGCGCTTTGGTCCGATCATTTCCATGACGACGCCCGTGACACCATGTGTCATGGTTGTGCTACTATAGACTGAATCATAATGTGTTTGTGTTTACTATAGGCTGAACCAGCGGGTTCCCACGTTAGTGTTTCCTGCCAGTATTCACAGTGGATTCACGTGTCCAGCTCACCCATGGTTTTCTCTTTAAGCTGAGTGGAATTAGTTTTCTGCTCTTACTTCGTCATGATCACTGAAACTACTCAGTAGCATGTAAGCCTTTCATGCCGACCTTGCTATCACCACTTAAATCCCACAGCAGGATTTGGGGCTAATTTTAGGAGGAGGGTGTAGAGGAAGTGGCTGTTGAATGTATAAGAGCCTGTCAAAAGCTGTGTATTATCACCACTTTCCCCTTGATTTAATTTGCCACTTGTTGCCCCCCCTGTCACCATGTTGTCATGCTGAGGAGCTCCACAGGGATCCCTCTTTATTGTGGAGGGAGGGAGGGAGGGAGGGAGGGAGGGAGGGAGGGAGGGAGGGAGGGAGGGAGGGAGGGAGGGAGGGAGGGAGGGAGGGAGGGAGAAACATCCGACGACTGGAGAAGCCCTTAATGTGTCGATCAAGCTGAAGACTGACTTGATTTTGCATTTTTGTATTGGCTTGATTACACACACACACACACACACACACACACACACACACACACACACAAACACCATTCTTTTCTCCTGGGTCTGTGTGAGGAGGCACATAAACATGACCCAGGAGATGAGCTGTGATTCATGGAGCATGGAGATGAAGAGTGTAGATAATATGATGGACAGAAATACCCTGCGGTGATGCATTAAGGTCTCTGAGCTCACTGTGTTAAAACAAATACAAATGAATCAATAAGCGGGAGAGAGAACAGAGAGTGAATAACTAATGTGGGGGATGGGGAGATGGCTTGGAACATTGGGTGGCCCATCTGAGCACCATACTGACTCGTGTGGAGATGACGAAGAGAGAGAGAGAGGCGGGCGAGGGAGGGAGGCGGCAAGGGCTTTTTGAAATGTAACGGGACTGTGCGTGAGCCCCCACTGCCTCGCTCCGTGTGCCAGTCATTATCTCCGTGATCGCTGGAGCTGCACTAAAGCAACTGAACTCATCCTGCGTTTGATACAGCTCCCCTGGGACAGACACACACACACCGAGAGAAGCATCACCCCAAGATATGCAAAGATGATGGAGGCGGGCGCGTAGGGGAAAACAGAGGCTGTTGGAGGGGGGCTATGCGTGACACAGTCAGTAGGCTTTGCGTGACACAGTCAGTGGCTGCCTAGCGTATGATCTCTCCTCTGCTCTGCTACAGTACACTCCAGTGAGCCAGAGAGAGACAGAGGCCGGAGCGGCACAAGACTTGGGCCTAATGGTAATGACTGACTTTCACTACTAAAGCCTCACTGCCCTCTCTCTGACACAACAGAGAAGTGCATTCAGACTGTACTGTACAATACAGAGCAAGAGCCCACTAACTTGTGGCAACGCTACATCATTTCTGTGTTATGTCAATTCTGATTATTTACTAAAGTTGAGTTAGGAGATATGACATTGTAGCAGTGGGTAAATCTGCCAACTGTTTCGCATCTGTTATTCTGTTTCCAGTTGGAGAACTTTTTGACCTCCAACTAATTTTGTCAGAATGGGCTGTAATGAGGATGAATCAGAGGAATATTCTGTCTGCACAGCCCACAGCCCACAGACCTGAAAGGAACCAGTTCAAAGTGGATACTCTAAGGACACAGCTTTAGACCGACTCTCAAGTGTCTCTCACCCTCAACTCCCTCACCTCAGGGAGCGAGTGCCGGTTTCTCTCCTCTTCACCAGAATCTCTTTATAATGATCTACATGAGGACTCCGGATTCATCACAGTCACAGCAGGGTAGCAGGTTGTCTTTCTTCTTGACCACAGGGTCAAAGAGGGTATGTTGAACTGTTGTACGGAATGACATTCTATTTCTAGGAACCTGTAAAATACATGATATAGGCTGAGTGAAATGTCTTGGATCGCTCTTTGGGAAATAGTATATTGCTAAATCCCCCCTTCTCTCTGAAGAGGCGGCTGTAATACTCTCTCCCCTCCTAGAAAGCTGTTCCCGTGGAAGAGGCAGTTCTCTGTAGAAAGGCTATTTCCTCAGACCCTGTAGTGCTAGCTGGGTCAGGCTCTTTCTTCTCTCATCTCCCCGTCTCTCTCTCCTCCCGCTGGCCTCGAAAACTTGTTTCACCGTTGGGAAGGGCCCGTAAGTAAGCATTTCACTGTTAGTCGACACCTGTTGTTGACGAAGCATGTGACGAATAACATTTGATATGACTTGCTTCCTTTTATCTGCCTGGGGGGTGGGGGGGGGGCAGAGAGGGAGCACAGCCCTCTGTTGGTGTTAGGATACCACCAGGGCGCCAAGGGGTCGAAGGTGGAATCAGTACCATGTTCAGTACTATACTGTATACAGTACACACGTCTGCATGGGATGGGCCCACATTTCAAAGCAGCTTGTTTTTCTCTCTCCGACTGCAGACATCTTTGCACATTGACATTAGCGTCGCGATGAGTTCCTAAATTGTCCTCCATCCATATACGGTGCTGTAAATGTAACTTTCACACGTGTGGCTTATGTTCATTTCAACCTCTGATATTTTTCTGCTTGTTTACTGTGTCTCTGCTGCCGAGGAGGTGGTGTACACAACTTCATGTATTATCAACTCTGGGTGTAGAGGAAGTTTATAACCAAGTTGCTGCTGCTGCATGTTTAATAACTGCAAAATCAAACCGTACCAATGTTCCCACATCCAGCCTTCAAAGCATTGGTAATGAGCTGAGCTGGAGAGTTCAAAGAGACTGTTAAAGTGTTTATATCAACTTCTATAGTGTGTGGCGTGCTGAGAGACACTGTTTATACTGACAGGGATATATAGAGAGGATTGATATTTAACATGAAAGAGTGACTTAAGAGGAGTTTAACAGAGAAAACAGGTTAAACCCTTATGCTCCGGGCAACAGGGGAAACCGTTAGGGAGCGAGAATATTCTCCATTCACTCACCATCACGGTGAACATGTAGCCTACTGTACATCACGGTGAACATGTAGCCTACTGTACATCACAGTGAACATGTAGCCTACTGTACATCACGGTGAACATGTAGCCTACTGTACATCACGGTGAACATGTAGCCTACTGTACATCACGGTGAACATGTAGCCTACTGTACATCACGGTGAACATGTAGCCTACTGTACATCACGGTGAACATGTAGCCTACTGTACATCACGGTGAACATGTAGCCTACTGTACATCACGGTGAACATGTAGCCTACTGTACATCACGGTGAACATGTAGCCTACTGTACATCATGGAGGGGGTTTTACGCACGTCCAGAATGGGATCAGCATGGCTAAAATAACGTGGGCCTGCCTACAATACATAGGTAAAAAGGGAATGTCAGATTACTGTTTTACTCCTCTCAAACTTGATATTTTATTAAAGCTTTGGTGATTAAGATGTATTTACAAGCGGTCTCAGAAGCCCAGCCCTTCATTGACTGTCTTGACTATACTTCGCGATTGCATTAGGCAGACAAAAAAAATGCCTTCATTGAGAGGAGGGGAGGCTATTGCTTAGTTTTTAATCAATTAAAGCTAAATGGTAAAAAAATATTTGTTTTCATATTTCCAAATGCGAAGTATACAGGCACCAAAAGCACATGAGGCGACTCTTGTTCCATGTTCATATGGACAGTGTGTTTTACGACTGGATAGGCTGTGTTTCCGCCGTCAATATTAATGCCATAACCAACTGTGTTACCGCTAAGACCAGCTTTGTCTTAAATATCCCTACCAGCGCTGCCTGAAATTAACACTTTGGACATGTTTTTAAGGCCACACCTCAAATATTTCCCCCACGCCCATCTGAGCCCAAGTGAGTTGGTATAATACACGTAAATTGCCGAACCTGGCGTTGAGGCTGGAAACGGTCAGGCAGTTTTTACATGACGAAATGGCAAACTAACGTGCGTTTGACACTAGCCAGCTGAAAATAGAGTCCTGATTCTCCTTTTGTTGTCGGTTAGGGAGGCTTTGCTGAAATGAAAGGGAATTTTGCAACGGTGAATATATTTATATATTGTACACAAAAATGTGCAGGAGATGAGTCATTTCTGTAAAACCCATGTGGGGGGGGGGTGCTGAATGTGTTCTGCCTGGTGTGTAGACACACTGGTCCCTTGTTAATGTCACTGTCACCCAGTAAACCTATTACCCATTGTACACACACACGCTCGTACACACACATATGCTCGCACACACACACACACACACACATACACAAAAAGAAAAGCTAACACAAGCATGCGCACACAGATCATCAACATTCTGCTCTATCTCGTGGCTATAAAAGTATGGTAGGCATATCAAAGTGTTGTCCTCATGCAGACATGCCCCCTATAAGTGTATGTACACAGTATAAACCTAGGCAAACTACCACACACACACTCACGTCTGTACATACACACCAATGGAACCTATTCCTGCAAGAGATGGGGGTTAAAGAAACCAAAAATGGCTTGTCTAGGATATATAAAAATACATCCGGAAGGTAGAAGGTAGAGGGTGAAAAAAGTCTGGAAAGGAGAAGAGAGAGGGAGAGAGGCTTTGGAAGGTGGATGGATGGCGAGGGGGAGTAGAGTTGGCGGGGGGATGCTGAGCGAGGAGGAGAGAGAAAGCCAGAATGAAGGATATATAGCCCCTGGCAAACAGAAAACAATTGTTACACTGCCTCATATAACCCACTTCAACCTTAAACAGAAGGTTTTTTTTCACTCAATTAATTTCTACACATTGGGGCAAAGGGCCTGGGCTGAAAGAAATACCTTTATATGCTGCCACTGCCTATGAACCTGGACTGTTCTTTCTCTGGAAACACAGGCTGCATATGAAGTAGAATACATGGAATGATAAAAACACAATATAGAAATAGTACATGACGTTATGCAGTGTAATATCTGTAGCCTATAGGAGGACCGTTTCTGGACAATTTATTGTGACAGTTAATATTATTTTTTTAAGAGATTAAAAAAAATGTAATAACTAATTTGGTTACACATTTGCATAAATGTATAGACTCAATCGTTTAATCATGGATCGCACAGGAGCTATTCTGTATATCTTTCCACAAACTTTAGACATATTTGATCTTATTACATGTAAAGCTGAGGGCAAGCTAGACCATTGAAACAATCATTAAGACACAAAATACGAGTATTGGGAAATGTTCTGAGCAGATTTAGTCAAAAAATGAATCCCTAATGATTAATTAGCCTTTTAAAATGATAAACTTGGATTAGCTAACACAATGTGCCATTGGAACACAGGAGTAATGGTTGCTGATAATGGGCCTCTGTACGCCTATGCAGATATTCCATAAAAAAATCTGCCATTTCAAGCTACGATAGTCATTTACACCATTAACAATGTCTACACTGTATTTCTGATCAATTTGATGTTATTTTAATTGACAAAAAAAATGAGCTTTTCTTTCAAAAACAAGGACATTTCTAAGTGACCCCAAACTTTTGAACGGTAGTGTACCTCGTCTCCTACTCTGCCCCCAGGCTCTGAGACTGCTGTCTGTCTGAGTTGTGCTCTGAGCTGTTCTGGTTACCAAGCTTTGCTGGCCAGAGGCATAGCTTTCTATATTTACTATGCTGACAGTGTGCAATGGGACTTTCTGGATGTTGATTGTGTGACGGACCTGAATTTGTCTGAACCGTCTCAGTGCTTCTCCTGCCGACACTGTGCTTCCCCTTTAATTCCCTATTGAATAGCCAGCATCAGCTGAGCAAAGAAAAGGGTTGTGACGGTGGTGCGAATGAGGAAGCGTTCAACCCTCAGTTCCAAAAGGAGACACCTTAGTCTGGAATAGCTTGCAGCATGAAGGATCATCAAAAGTAGAACTAATACTGAAAAGTTTGTGCTGAATTGTTGTTAGCACTCACTTCTGAAGACCCTCAGTCCAGCTTTTGAAGATAACAAATTTAATTTGTGATTAGTGACAGTGTTGCTAAGAGCCCCAACCGTCACGCTGAACTAACACCAGTCAGAGAGGTCACAGCACCACAATGCTGCCTGTCACCCTAATGGAAAATCTAAGGGATAAAAATCAATGTCTCCTTTTGAAAAAGTACCAGCTTCCTATCTTTCATTAGAAAACTCTTTTGCAATTATGTTAGCACAGATGAAAACGGTTGTTCTGATTAAAGAAGCAATAAAACTGGCCTTCTTCTACTAGTTGAGTATCTGGAGAATCAGCATTTGTGGGTTTGATTACAGGCTCAAAATGGCCAGAAACAAAGCACTTTCTTCTGAAACTCAGTCTATTCGTGTTCTGAGATATGAAGGCTATTCCACGCGAGAAATTGCCAAGAAACTGAAGATCTGGTACAACGCTGTGTAATACTCCCTTCACTGGAACAGTGCAAACTGGCCCTAACCAGAATAGAAAGAGGAGTGGGAGGCCCCGGTGCACAACTGAGCAAGAGGACAAGTACATTAGAGTGTCTAGTTTGAGAAACAGACATCCTCAACTGGCAACAGTGAAGAGGCGACTCTGGGATGCTGACCTAGGCAGAGTTGCGAAGAAAAAGCCATATTTCAGTCTGGCCAATAAAAAGAAAAGATTATGATAGGCAAAAGAACGCAGACACTGGACAGAGGAACTCTGCCTCGAAGGCCAGCAGCCGGAGTCGCCTCTTCACTGTTGACGTTGAGGCTGGTGTTTTGTGGGTACTATTTATTGAAGCTGCCAGTTGAGGACTTGTGAGGCAAGTTTTCAAGATATTGGACTTTGAAGAAGGTAAGTGTCACCTGCCACATCATCATGAAAATCCTTTATCTTGAAAACGTGATTGCTGACATGCAAAACCTTTTTTGGACTGTATCAACAGTGTACTAATAAAAAAAAGTGTTTTTGACTGGATTTTTCCTTTAAGGTCAAGTTCCAGAGTTGAGAGAGAGGTGCTGGTGGCTTCCAACTAGCACAGAAACACTAATAAACTGGGGTAGATGGTTGAGTAGAATGATGAGGCAATGTCATAATGGCTGCTGTCCTTAAAGGGAAAGCATCTTAAAATCTCTTCTCTGTGTGTGAGTAAGTGCAAGGGCAGTATGCGGGCATGGCACAGCAGTGATCACTTCCCATTAAGTGAGTGAGAAGCGCTGGGGAGAGGCCTAGCTGTTTTCACAGGGTCCGTCTGTACCAGCAGAACTATCCTAGCAGCAACAGCAGCACTACCCTAGCAGCAACAGCAGCACTACCCAAGCAGCAACAACAGCACTACCCTAGCAGCAACAGCAGCACTACCCTAGCAGCAACAACAGCACTACCCTAGCAGCAACAACAGCACTACCCTAGCAGCAACAACAGCACTACCCTAGCAGCAACAGCAGCACTACCCTAGCAGCAACAGCAGCACTACCCTAGCAGCAACAACAGCACTACCCTAGCAGCAACAGCAGAACTATCCTAGCAGCAACAGCAGTACTACCCTAGCAGCAGCCGCAGCACTACCCTAGCAGCAACAACAGCACTACCCTAGCAGCAACAGCAGTACTACCCTATCAGCAACAGCAGCACTACCCTATCAGCAACAGCAGCACTACCCTATCAGCAACAGCAGCACTACCCTAGCAGCAACAGCAGTACTACCCTAGCAGCAACAGCAGTACTACCCTAGCAGCAACAGCAGCACTACCCTAGCAGCAACAGCAGCACTACCCTAGCAGCAACAGCAGCACTACCCTAGCAGCAACAGCAGCACTACCCTAGCAGCAACAGCAGTACTACCCTAGCAGCAACCGCAGTACTACCCTATCAGCAACAGCAGTACTACCCTAGCAGCAACAGCAGTACTACCCTAGCAGCAACAGCAGTACTACCCTAGCAGCAACAGCAGCACTACCCTAGCAGCAACAACAGCACTACCCTAGCAGCAACAGCAGCAGTACCCTAGCAGCAACAGCAGCACTACCCTAGCAGCAACAGCAGCACTACCCTAGCAGCAACAGCAGTACTACCCTAGCAGCAGCCGCAGCACTACCCTAGCAGCAACAGCAGCAGTACCCTAGCAGCAACAACAGCACTACCCTATCAGCAACTGCAGTACTACCCTAGCAGCAACAACAGCACTACCCTAGCAGCAACTGCAGTACTACCCTAGCAGCAACAACAGCACTACCCTAGCAGCAGCCGCAGCACTACCCTAGCAGCAACTGCAGTACTACCCTAGCAGCAACAACAGCACTACCCTAGCAGCAACTGCAGTACTACCCTAGCAGCAACAACAGCACTACCCTAGCAGCAACAGCAGTACTACCCTAGCAGCAACAACAGCACTACCCTAGCAGCAACAGCAGTACTACCCTAGCAGCAACAACAGCACTACCCTAGCAGCAACAACAGCACTACCCTAGCAGCAACAACAGCACTACCCTAGCAGCAACAGCAGTACTACCCTAGCAGCAACAACAGCACTACCCTAGCAGCAACAGCAGCACTACCCTAGCAGCAACAACAGCACTACCCTAGCAGCAACAGCAGTACTCACCCTAGCAGCAACAGCAGTACTACCCTAGCAGCAACAGCAGTACTACCCTAGCAGCAACAACAGCACTACCCTAGCAGCAACAGCAGTACTACCCTAGCAGCAACAGCAGTACTACCCTAGCAGCAACAGCAGTACTACCCTAGCAGCAACAACAGCACTACCCTAGCAGCAACAGCAGTACTACCCTAGCAGCAACAGCAGTACTACCCTAGCAGCAACAGCAGTACTACCCTAGCAGCAACAGCAGTACTACCCTAGCAGCAACAGCAGTACTACCCTAGCAGCAACAGCAGTACTACCCTAGCAGCAACAACAGCACTACCCTAGCAGCAACAGCAGTACTACCCTAGCAGCAACAGCAGTACTACCCTAGCAGCAACAGCAGTACTACCCTAGCAGCAACAACAGCACTACCCTAGCAGCAACAGCAGTACTACCCTAGCAGCAACAGCAGTACTACCCTAGCAGCAACAGCAGTACTAGTCAGTGTCAGAGTGGGCTGAAGCCCTGGCCTGGATGGCTCTTTAAACAACAGCACACAGTGGAATATAATGACCACACTCTCCCCTCCTTCCCACAATGCCAGGAAGGAGAGGAGGCAAGAGGCATTCTTCTCATTCCTCCTTTTTTTCCCGTATAATTTGTCCGATAATGGTGAAAGATGTTTCATCGCTATTTCTCTCTCTTTCCCTCTCTCTTTTTCTCCCTGGTTTCTGCGCTCTGCTCTGTCTTGAAGTGAAATCCAGAGATAAAACCTCAGCGGCGCTCCGTGTTTAATGGAGCTTAATCCCCCAGATTTGAGATACGGAGCTGTGAGGTAATTCCCTCGCCGCTCGCCATCTCCCTCCCGTCTCCACTAATACAACACGGGGTCATGTGACCAGCCTACAGCCTGCCTTTAGTCCCCCGCCAGGACAGAGAGACAGATGGACGAACAAGTGGACAGACAGACAGAAAGACACGCAAAGACCACAACTGCACCCGAGGACTGACGCTTTGTGATACATGGCCAATACCAGGAAGGATAGCGACTGGATGCTGTGTATTTCATTGCATGATTTTAATATGTCTGTAATTCCAAGCATATCAACAGTTTCCTCTTTGTCAAATCAGATTATTCAGTCAGTCCCAGTCTCCTGTTGACTGTGTGTGTTAGAGATGTTACATTCCATTTAACCAGACAAGTGGATGAACAGACCCCAGTAGAGAGGTCTGGCATGGGGATTTATGTTTCGTTCATTAGCACTGACTCACTCAGAGAGTTTTACAGATTAGCTGGTATCACACAGACAGATAAACCAAAGTACCGAATTTCATGAGTCACGTACGCCAAGCTTAGTGTCCATCCACAGCACGCAGAGCCACAAAAACAAAGTCACAGCTGGAGGCAGGAGTGTTTCGAGGGGTTATATGGTTTTCAGACTGAGAGCTGCATGTGAAGACGCTTGTCTGGCTGTTTGTCTGTCTGTCTGGCTGTGTCTGTCATTATATCCAGCACACACAGTCCTCCCAAAGTGATGAGCTGCCACTAAGCAATGTGCTATTCATCCTGGCAGTGAAATTATTTTCAATCCCGGCCCATAAAGCTCTCTCGGCAGGCGATATGCAGAGCCCTATCATTCCCTCTGACACTCTCTGTTTGAGAATAGCCAGTCTGCACTTCAATTTGCCTCACCACTTGCATGTGGGGGAAGACTTGACGTACGCTTCATTGTAGAAGTGTGAGATTGTCCACAAGGATGATTGTAGCAATAGTGGTTGTTAGAGAGAGGGTGGAGGCGGGGGGTGACAATGAAAGAGCGAGTACAAATGTGTTTAGTGTGTGATTCTGTGAATATAGTTGTGAGGGAGATAGAGAGAGAGACTTCCATCAGTATTAGTATGAAACAGCTCTCTCTGATTTTCTATCCTCTAATTACCTTCCTCCACTCCCCCTCTCCACGGTTTTCCTCTATTCTCTCTCTCCACTTTCCCCTCCATCTTTGTTTTCTCATCCCTCCTGCATTCTGCATCCCTCCTAATTGTCTGGGGAGTGAAGAGACACAGACACACACACACACAGTACACTCCACAACACACAAACCCATTACAGCTATTGTCCAAAGCAACATCAGCAGTCTTGGCCACTCGTGCAGACATGACAAACAGCCATGCAGGCATCAGTGTGTCAGAGTGAAGGGGAGAGGAGGAGTGTTTCTGTGCATGCATGTTGAACAGGTGAGAAGGCACATTGTCCTCTATGATAGCATTGTCTCTGGCACGGCAGAATCTACTGTATGTCTCAATCACCCTACCGCCATCCAGCCCCATCCAGCCCCATCCAACCCCATCCAACCCCATCCATTAGGACTCCTGAGTGGCGCAGCAGTCTAAGACACTGCATCTCAGTGCTAGAGGCGTCACTACAGACAACCGTATCACGACCGGCCTTGATTGGGAGTCCCATAGGGCGGCGCACAATTGGCCCACCGTCGTCCGGGTTTAGCCGGTCTCGGCCGTCATCGTAAATAAGAATTTGTTCTTAACTGACTTGCCTAGTTAACTCAAGGTTAAATAAAAAATGTAATAAATCCAACCCCATCTGCCCATATCCAACCCCATCTGCCCCTATCCAAACCCATCCAGCCCCCATCCAGCCCCCTATCCAAACCCATCCAGCCCCTATCCAGCCATACCCAACCCCACCTGCCCCTATCCTACCCTTTCCACCCCTATCCAAACCCATCCAGCCCCCCATCCAGCCCCCTATCCAAACCCATCCAGCCCCTATCCAGCCATACCCAACCCCACCTGCCCCTATCCTACCCTTTCCACCCCTATCCAAACCCATTCAGCCCCCCATCCAGCCATATCAAACCCCATCCTGCCCCCTATCAAACCCATCCAACCCCCCATCCAACCCCATCCGCCCCTATCCAACCCCATACGCCCCTATCCAAACCCATCCGCCCATATCCAAACCCATCCGGACATATCCTACCCCATCTGCCCCTATCCAACCCCATCCGCCCCTATCCAGCCATATCCAACCCCATCTGCCTCTATTATCCAACCGCATCCGCCCCTATCCAAACCCATCCAGCCCCATCCAGCTATATCCAACCCCATCCGCCCCTATCCAAACCCATCCAGCCATATCCAACCCCATCCGCCCCTATCCAAACCCATCCAGCCATATCCAACCACATCCGCCCCTATCCAAACCCATCTGTCCCATATCCAACCCCATCCGCCCCTATCCAAACCCATCCGCCCCTATCCAAACCCATCCAGCCATATCCAAACCCATCCGCCCCTATCCAACCCCATCTGCCCCTATCCAAACCCATCCAGCCATATCCAACCCCATCCTCCCCTATCCAAACCCATCTGCCCCTATCCAGCCATATCCAACCCATCCGCCCCTATCCAAACCCATCTGCCCCTATCCAAACCCATCCAGCCCTATCCAGCCATATCCAACCCCATCCGCCTCTATCCAAACCCATCTGCCCCTATCCAGCCATATCCAGCCATATCCAACCCATCCGCCCCTATCCAAACCCATCTGCCCCTATCCAGCCATATCCAACCCCATCCGCCCCTATCCAAACCCATCTGCCCCTATCCAGCCATATCCAACCCCATCCGCCCCTATCCAAACCCATCTGCCCCTATCCACCATATCCAACACATCCGCCCCTATCCAAACCCATCTGCCCCTATCCAGCCATATCCAACCCATCCGCCCCTATCCAAACCCATCCAGCCATATCCAAACCCATCCGCCCCTATCCAAACCCACCTGCCCCTATCCAGCCATATCCAACCCCATCCTCCCCTATCCAAACCCATCTGCCCCTATCCAAACCCATCCAGCCATATCCAACCCATCCGCCCCTATCCAAACCCATCTGTCCCTATCCAGCCATATCCAACCCATCCGCCCCTATCCAAACCCATCTGCCCCTATCCAGCCATATCCAACCCATCCGCCCCTATCCAAACCCATCCAGCCCTATCCAGCCATATCCAACCCATCCGCCCCTATCCAAACACATCCAGCCCCTATCCAACCCTAACCAGCCCCATCCAGTCCCTATCCAGCCATATCCAACCCCATCCGCCCCTATCCAAACCCATCTGCCCCTATCCAGCCATATCCAACCCATCCGCCCCTATCCAAACCCATCTGCCCCTATCCAGCCATATCCAACCCCATCCTCCCCTATCCAAACCCATCTGCCCCTATCCAAACCCATCCAGCCATATCCAACCCATCCGCCCCTATCCAAACCCATCTGCCCCTATCCAGCCATATCCAACCCATCCGCCCCTATCCAAACCCATCTGCCCCTATCCAGCCATATCCAACCCATCCGCCCCTATCCAAACCCATCTGCCCCATCCAGCCATATCCAACCCATCCGCCCCTATCCAAACCCATCCAGGCATATCCAACCCCATCCGCCCCTATCCAAACACATCCAGCCCCTATCCAACCCCAACCAGCCCCATCCAGCCCCTATCCAGCCATATCCAACCCCATCCTGCCCCCTATCCAAACTCATCTAGCCATATCCAACCCCATCCAGCTTCTATCTAGCCATATCGAGCCCCATCCAGCCCCCAATCCAAACACATCCAGCCCCTATACAGCCATATCCAACCCCAGCCAGCCCCATCCAGTGCCAACAGAACAGGGGCCAGGCTTCTCTGCCAAGGTCCTCTCCTTCTCCTCTTCCTCCCCCTGCACAGCACATAACCACAGCTCTCCTCTCCTTTGCATAATTACCCTGGTAATTGTGGAGTAATTGACTGCATCACCTGCTCCAGGGAAGCTCTGGTGTTAATAAACAGCTGGAATGTACACCACATGTTGTTGGAGAGAGAGGGAGAGCATATTGGGGAGAGAGGACGGATTGGGTAGAGGGTGGGGAGGTGAGAGGGAGAGCATATTGGGGAGAGAGGACGGATTGGGTAGAGGGTGGGGAGGTGAGAGGGAGAACATATTGGGGAGAGAGGACGGATTGGGTAGAGGGTGGGGAGGTGAGAGGGAGAACATATTGGGGAGAGAGTACGGATTGGGTAGAGGGTGGGGAGGTGAGAGGGAGAACATATTGGGGAGAGAGGACAGGTTGGATAGAGGATGGGAGGAAGAGAGAGAGTGAGGTTGGAAGGGGGAGAGATGGAGGGAGGGTGACAGGGAGGAGAAGAGATGGAGAGAAGAAGAGGCATGTTTGCATGCTAATACAGGCAGCTACGTAGCTAACGACAGTGTATTGGGATTAGGAACACATCTCATTAATTTGTTATGGAAGTGTATGCACAATTATTTGGCCTATGGAAAGAGATTAGTGATTGGGATATAAGTACTGAGAGAAGGAGATGTATAGATGGGGGAAATGAGAGAGAGAGAGAGAGAGAGAAAGAGGGAGAGGCCTCTGAGATATTGCCATTAAGGAACTCTGATGAATCGACACCTGCAGAGTAGAGCAGAGAAAAGCAGAGTATAATAGAGCAGAGCAGAGTATAGTAGAGCAGAGTATAGTAGAGCAGAATATAGTAGAGCAGAGCGGTGCAGAGTAGAGCAGAGCAGAGTATTATAGAGCAGATTATAATAGAGTAGACTATAGTAGAGCAGAGTATAGTAGAGCAGAGTATAGTAGAGTAGAGCAGTGTATAGTAGAGCAGTACAGAGTAGAGCAGAGTTTAGTAGAGTAGAGCAGTGTATAGTAGAGCAGTACAGAGTAGAGCAGAGCAGAGTATAGCAGAGTAGAGTACAGGACAGCAGAGCAGAGTAGAGTAGAGTAGAGTATAGTGGAGTAGAGTATAGCAGAGCATAGTAGAGTAGAGTAGAGCAGAGTAGGCCCAGTTAGACCCAACAGCCAGCAGCCAGGCCCCAAACCCTCATACGTACCCCAGGACCCCAGCTCGCCAGCTCTGCTGTCTTCAATTAGAACAACCTTGATTTGATTCCCTCGGCTGTGCCCTCTGAAGGGGTGAGGAGGAGGGGTGAGCAGGATGGCATGATTGATGTGGCGAGTGGGTTTTTAGGGAGGGGGTGTGTGCCCCGCCTGGGGGACAGCAGGCGATCAGTGTGACCAATCTGTAATGGAGGGTGAGTGGGCGTACTGGCGTAGGGCAAAGGCGTATTGCCCGGCTCTTATTGAGGCTGTCAATCATTGCCTCTCCTTTCAAGACTAGCTGTTATATTTTCCCTGTCTGTTCAGAGATGAAATGAGTTGGAGTAATTCATGTTCTATCTATCATGACATCTGGAAATACCAGCCTTCTTCTCCTCACAATCATTGACCTCGCCGGGCGACCTCAGCCATCTTTCAAATCTCTGTTGCAAAACACTCCATTTTCATAAACCATCCTATGTTTACTAATCCTTCCTGCAGGTAATGGTCATGTAATTGTGCTGGGACTGTGGTCAGCAAAGGTTATTTACATATTGTGAGCTAGCTTAGAGAAGGTGCTCATTCTCTGTAGAAATAATGAATGCATTTTTGAGGGAACAAGTTGATAGTTTTGTGCCTTCCTCCTACTATTACCGTGTTGTCATCACTTTATTCAATCCATAGTATAATATAAAGTTCTATCTAGCAACATGAAGCCCACATATTGTAATGCATGGCCAAGATACGTCCTTAACCCTTTTCACTCCACTTCCCTACTCTGACAGTCTCCCACGATCATTCATCAACATCTTGGCCAAAAAAAATGGGGCAAGTCAAGTAAGTGTCCCAATTCAGCAGTTTTGAAATGCAGTTACTAATGATATCTCCGTAGCAGGTCCATGGTTGGCTGTTTCTCACACAACTGTCCTTCCTGTTCCATTGTGTGTGTTGTGTGGCTGGATGGCCAGCTAATGGAGTGCCTCAGATTAATTAGTGGGGCTAACACCCTCCTAACACATCCTCCTCAAGGTCAGTGGCTGACTGGTGCTATTCGCTAATGCTACATTACCCATATCCAGGGGCTTTAACTTGCTAAATGCAACAACAACAAAGAGCTTATTGCGTGTCGATTACCACAATGCTAACAAAATTAGCACAAGTAATGGAGGCTGTTAGCTAAATATGCTAACAAGCGCAAATGAAAATGAATGAATTGCAAAGACAGGCGAACCAGCTCATAAAGCTATTCATATATAGGAAGGAGCTACCGGATATCTTCTTTGATGAGTTTGGACATTTACATACCAATGTGAAC
Organism: Oncorhynchus masou masou; assembly: GCF_036934945.1. Lineage (NCBI taxonomy): Eukaryota > Metazoa > Chordata > Actinopteri > Salmoniformes > Salmonidae > Oncorhynchus > Oncorhynchus masou. The sequence continues at coordinate 31,045,385 of NC_088244.1, forward strand.
AAGAGACATTGTACGTTTGCACAATGTTATGATGCATAATGTAAGAGGTGAAATGAAGAATGCAATCAGCTTTATCTCCTGACGTATTGGACAAGTTGACTGCAGGTATTTACTTAGAAAGTAGCTACAAATATTCAAATGTATTTACGGTCTTTAAACGATATTGAAAAACCACCCCATGGCTATACGGCCCAAGCCCAAATGGCACCCTATTCCCGATACAGTGCACTACTTTTGACCAAGGCCCAAGGGAATAGGGTGCCATTTGGGGGCACTTTAATATAGCCTCAAGCTAGCTGGATGACAATCGCGAAGCACACAAGAGGATCAGTCTGGGTCGGAGGGGTTTTGCTTGAAAGGAAGAGATTGGCTTTTAAAGTGGAATCTCTGACCATTGATGTTCAGACTGGCTTCCATCTCCCCGACTGACTCCAAGTGTCCATTTGTGCATCTCTGTCTGTTGAGACACCACTCTGACTCATTCAGTCAACAGTGCAGTCCTTTGTTATTTATTGAGTGGTTATTTACCTCTGCCATTTGAAGAGGGCTTATAATACAATAGCTCTGACATGGAACAAAGTGCTGTTTACTGAATGTGTTGGGCTGAAAAACACTTCCAGATGTATGTAATCTGAATAGCACCAAGCTGCTTTCTAAAACATAGAGGATAATACTTGAAGGGCTGCGTTGCTTTGTCCGGGTCCTGTTTTCAGGTGGCCAATGCTAAAAAGGCAAAACGACTCAAGGGAGAAGATTACTAATACAGACACACACTAAAAGATTTGACTGAACACATGCAGATGCACACACACATATTCTCACACGTACCTATACACACCTACTCACACAAGCGAGAGTATGCACACATCCACCCACACACTTGCCATGTGTTGGCTGAAATGTCAACCTGTGTGCTTGGCTGCCTCCTCTCCTCCTGAAGAGACGGCTCTCTCTCTCTTCTTACTTCACAGCAGCACCTGGTGGTGACAGAAAGCACAGGGGAAAGAAAAACGCTAATGCCACAGTGGAGAGGACAGGACAAGGACAGAAAGCAGAGTGGATAACACAGCACTCAGTCCCACAGTGGAGAGGACAGGACAAGGACAGAAAGCAGAGTGGATAACACAGCACTCAGTCCCACAGTGGAGAGGACAGGACAAGGACAGAAAGCAGAGTGGATAACACAGCACTCAGTCCCACAGTGGAGAGGACAGGACAGAAAGCAGAGTGGATAACACAGCACTCAGTCCCACAGTGGAGAGGACAGGACAGAAAGCAGAGTGGATAACACAGCACTCAGTCCCACAGTGGAGAGGACAGGACAAGGGCAGAAAGCAGAGTGGATAACACAGCACTCAGTCCCACAGTGGAGAGGACAGGACAGAAAGCAGAGTGGATAGCACAGCACTCAGTCCCACAGTGGAGAGGACAAGGACAGAAAGCAGAGTGGATAACACAGCACTCAGTCCCACAGTGGAGAGGACAGGACAGAAAGCAGAGTGGATAGCACAGCACTCAGTCCCACAGTAGAGAGGACAGGACAGAAAGCAGAGTGGATAGCACACCACTCAGTCCCACAGTGGAGAGGACAGGACAGAAAGCAGAGTGGATAACACAGCACTCAGTCCCACAGTGGAGAGGATAGGACAGAAAGCAGAGTGGATAACACAGCACTCAGTCCCACAGTGGAGAGGACAGGACAGAAAGCAGAGTGGATAACACAGCACTCAGTCCCACAGTGGAGAGGACAGGACAGAAAGCAGAGTGGATAACACAGCACTCAGTCCCACAGTGGACAGGACAAGGACAGAAAGCAGAGTGGATAGCACAGCACTCAGTCCCACAGTGGAGAGGACAGGACAGAAAGCAGAGTGGATAACACAGCACTCAGTCCCACAGTGGAGAGGACAGGACAAGGGCAGAAAGCAGAGTGGATAACACAGCACTCAGTCCCACAGTGGAGAGGACAGGACAGAAAGCAGAGTGGATAACACAGCACTCAGTCCCACAGTGGAGAGGACAGGACAGAAAGCAGAGTGGATAACACAGCACTCAGTCCCACAGTGGAGAGGACAGGACAGAAAGCAGAGTGGATAATACAGCACTCAGTCCCACAGTAGAGAGGACAGGACAGAAAGCAGAGTGGATAACACAGCACTCAGTCCCACAGTGGAGAGGACAAGGACAGAAAGCAGAGTGGATAACACAGCACTCAGTCCCACAGTGGAGAGGACAGGACAGAAAGCAGAGTGGATAACACAGCACTCAGTCCCACAGTGGAGAGGACAGGACAGAAAGCAGAGTGGATAACACAGCACTCAGTCCCACAGTGGAGAGGACAGGACAAGGGCAGAAAGCAGAGTGGATAGCACAGCACTCAGTCCCACAGTGGAGAGGAGACAAGCACTCCCTGCTGCACAAATATCCAGCCCTGAACTTAGCACCCCCACAACCCACCCTGTCTTGTCACACACATGCCTGTCAACTCACTTTGAATTGAGGACGTTCTAGCCCTGCCAAAGTTTGGAAGGATTTCAGATATTACTTCTGAAGCTAAGTAGTATAATGAATGAAAAGCCACCTTCCCAAATTGATTTCCAACGGAATCAAACCCTCAGTATTCAATTATCTCCTGGAGTTGGCCACGGAGGAACTTTAAAGTTATGAAGATGGAGGCAGGAGGAAGGTGACGACACAGTAGAATGTAAATGACTTGCCCCTCCCTGGTGTGGTGATGTGTCAGAGCAGGTGGTCCGGTGGAGGCTGTATCTGTGGCTGATGAATGAGCTGTTGAAGTGCGCCCATTGGTACACGCCCAGCCAGCTAGCTGGTGGCAGCTCACATTCTGCCTAGTTAAGAATTTGTCCCCCTCTGCCAGGCTGGCGTAATTGAAGAAATCATCCCATGGACAGGTTCTAGACTAGACAGGGTGTTACATTGGACTAGAGCTGTCCGCCTGGATTCAACCTAACCACTCTGCAACATCAATATAGCATGACCAGAATTACTGCTCCAATTTGAAGATGAATGTTTGATTATAGGATTAATACAAAATTCCTAACATACTGTTTCTCAACAAGTAATTCAGCTCAGTCAATAATAGTTTGGTGACCATTACATCTTTGTTAAGTTACATAGTGCAAATGCTATCCATTGAAAACCTTTCTTTCTGTATCTAAATTTGATTTCTCAATTTAAAAAACACTAGTGCTGCATAGGTCGTTTTGGCCTGGCAAACTGGAGACTGTTGTTTAGCAATTCGTGTTTGAAAAGACAAGCAGACAAAGTGGGCCGGCAACATAAGGCCTGAGCCATGATTGGTTATCTACGCAGGGACCAGTGGCTTTTTTATTGTATCAGAGCAGGAGCACAATTATCAGTAAATTACAGAAACCTGTCCTGTCAGAGATATCAAGCAACACATTAATCAAGCCATTGACACAGCAATTGTGTTCCAAAAAACAAGTGGCCTTCAGACCCTGGCCCTGCCTGTCTGCCTGCTTGCTGCTACGTGTATCGAATGTTTGGCTTAACTAATTAACGTCTGAACGCAATTAGAGCGCACTATCTCTGAAATTAGGCCTGCCATAGTGTTAATTACATAATTACTGAAGATGTCAGCTCGGCAGGGGGGGGGGGGGTGGAGGGAGAGAGAATGAGCTATGAGGGAGGCTTTGCTTTCAGGGGGTGAACTATAGACGATTCATGATCCTGGGGTTTGTGGGAAAATATTGCCTTTGCCAAGTTAATTTTGAAAAGGCCACATATTTAGAGGGAAAGACAACAAGCCTGACCTTTCTGGAAAACAACCTAAGTTTCTACTCTTTCTTTCTTTCTTTCTGTCTGGATTTATTCAAAGTTTGTTCTCATTAGCTGCAGGTGTTCGCTGTCTAACATAATGCTGCTTGTTTTGTTATAGTACCAGACAGGGACTGTCCCTCCTCCATGAATCTGTAGTTTACCAATTAGAACTGTATGGATGGCTTTCATCCCCGAGGTCTCATGCCATGACATGTTACGTTATAGTCGCGGGTTGAGAACAAGTTGAATTCATCACCACTTTAACACTGTAACATCACTGGCCTTTTAGATCTACCTAACGTACGGTTTAGTTTCCAGACATCTTAGTCTAGGTTTGGAGGTGCCAGGGGTACGGAGCAGCGTTCAAGGGGGCACAGACAGGCAAGGTGCCGGCGGGCCAGGGAGTCCCCCAGAATGAGATGCAGATGAGCAGCCATGCTGTATAATCAAGCTTCATTACTACCGTCCCAGAGACAGGGAGGGGGTCACCGCCACAGCTGTTCCAGCACCGACACAACCTCTTCTTCAACCTCCATCTCTCGTCCTGTCTGTCCTCTCCAGCCACAGCCTGACAACCAGCCATGCAATCAGCCTCACCCATTCTCTCTTCCTACAAAGCAGCAGAGAGTCTCAGTCCCCAAACCTACATCCACCCTATGCTTCAGTAGTCTGCTGTTTTCACAGGAAATTAGCCAGATGTCCCAGAGGTAGATCTCCTGCATAGTAAGAGATACTGTATGTCCTAGCTATCTGGCAAGGTGTTATGCAGCTTTGCATTCATTTGCTGCTCCCTGATGGCCGAGTTTCCTGGGACTGTGACCGCTCTATGACTGAGTCTCTGTGACTGAGTCTCTGTGACTGATGCGTGACTGAGTCTCTGTGACTGCTGAGTGACTGAGTCTCTGTGACTGCTGAGTGACTGAGTCTCTGTGACTGCTGCGGGACAGAGTCTCTGTGACTGCTGTGGGACTGAGTCTCTGTGACTGCTGCGGGACAGAGTCTCTGTGACTGCTGTGTGACTGAGTCTCTGTGACTGCTCTGTGACTGAGTATCTGTGACTGCTGAGTGACTGAGTCTCTGTGACTGCTGTGTGACTGAGTCTCTGTGACTGCTGTGTGACTGAGTCTCTGTGACTACTTTGTGACTGAGTCTCTGTGACTGCTGTGTGACCGAGTCTCTGTGACTGCTGTGTGACTGAGTCTCTGTGACTGCTGCGGGACAGAGTCTCTGTGACTGCTCTGTGACTGAGTCTCTGTGACTGCTCTGTGACTGAGTATCTGTGACTGCTGAGTGACTGAGTCTCTGTGACTGCTGTGTGACTGAGTCTCTGTGACTACTGTGTGACTGAGTCTCTGTGACTGCTGTGTGACCGAGTCTCTGTGACTGCTGTGTGACCGAGTCTCTGTGACTGCTGCGTGACTGAGTCTCTGTGACTGCTGCGTGACTGAGTCTCTGTGACTATTGTGTGACTGAGTCTATGTGACTGCTGTGTTACTGAGTCTCTGTGACTGCTGTGTGACTGAGTCTCCGTGACTGCTGTGTGACTGAGTCTCTGTGACTCCTGTTTGACTGAGTATGTGACTCTTGTGTGACTGTGACTCCCCTGTCATCCTTTCTAGCTACTGCTGGCTCTCCTCTCATACTAACTTATACAGTGGCTGTCACTTTGACAGTGCAAGAAAAGTGTTTCTCAAAATAGACCTTAGGCCTACACATTCCACTTCAAATACTTAGCAGTAAACTTCTTCTAGATAGGTTGGAGATTGCATCCTATCCATCCTTTCGATGGCTGGTGCAGTGGAGTGTTGCTTATTGATTTTAGTTTATATATTTATAATACTTTGTATTTATTGGTTTTAGATCACAACATAATCACAACAAAATATATATATATATATATATATATATACATTTAAGTATTTATAACAAGCACATATAACAATCAGTATTAAATAAAACAATATCATTGTTGACCCTAAGAAGTAATGACAGGACCTAAATAATAATAAAAACGTCAGAAGTGTTGCTTATTCAGTTAAATAGTTTCATGAATATGTGTAATGTTCATGAGTCTTTAGAGGTGACTTTAAGGTCAAATAGTCACTCTTCTACCGAAATGTCTTTCTACCCCTCATCCAGTGTCTGAAGAGTGTGCTCTCTTGCCCCCTATGGCCAGCCCAGTGCTGTTTGAAAGAGTAGAGTTGGGGAGTGATTACCTTGAAGCCAGTCCCAGCACAGTGCTGGTTGAAAGAGTAGAGTTGGGGAGTGATTACCTTGAAGCCAGTCCCAGCACAGTGCTGGTTGAAAGAGTAGAGTTGGGGAGTGATTACCTTGAAGCCAGTCCCAGCACAGTGCTGGTTGAAAGAGTAGAGTTGGGGAGTGATTACCTTGAAGCCAGTCCCAGCACAGTGCTGGTTGAAAGAGTAGAGGTGGGGAGTGATTACCTTGAAGCCAGTCTCAGCCCAGTGCTGGTTGAAAGAGTAGAGGTGGGGAGTGATTACCTTGAAGCCAGTCTCAGCCCAGTGCTGGTTGAAAGAGTAGAGGTGGGGAGTGATTACCTTGAAGCCAGTCTCAGCCCAGTGCTGGTTGAAAGAGTAGAGGTGGGGAGTGATTACCTTGAAGCCAGTCTCAGCCCAATCCCACCTCAGCCCCACAGCTTTATGTCTCTCTGACCACAGGCTCTGTATTTATCACACCAAGCTTTATGGGGGCAGTAAAAAAAAAGTCCCTTGATGAATTTGATGGGCTTATGAAAACATTTTCAGCCTCCTCTAACTCTCTGGCTGGCTCTCTGGGTTCTGCTGGGAGCTAGGCTCCCCTTCAGAGCACCTCCTATTCTTCATCTTCCTTCTCCTGCATTTCGCCTCCTCATATTTAACCTCCTCATCTTTAACCTCCTCTTTTTCCTCCTCATGCTCCACCCCCTCGGGGAAGGACACAGGGGAGTGCAGTGAGAGTGAGGGGCTGAATTGGACAGTAGACATGCAGATAGAGAAGCGGGTCAGATACCGGTTTGAATCCGAGCTCAGATGGGAAAATCTGGTGCAGAGTTAGCCTGCAACCGGAGGGTTGCTGGCATCATCCTAGATGCCATCACTTGCCCTACCGTTGTGCCCTTGAGCAAGGCACTTAAACCCCTACAGTTGCTCCAGGGGCGCTGCACTGTAGCTGAGCCATTAATTCCGGCCACTCGGTGTGTATCTCGGGGGGTTGTGAGCATAAAGACACATTTTTGTTGTCTGTAAGTTCGTGGATAATAAAGTACATAATAGGTAAGACTTCTGGTGACTGAACGGGTACACACCTATTTAAAGAGGAACTCAGCAGATCCAGCCCTACTTAATGTGGATTTTGACACCCTCGGTGCATTGTAGTGTTATGTGAGGTGGTCCACCACCTCTAATTCTCCAACACCCTCTCAACTCCATCTTGTGTATCCCCAAGAGTGTGCTCACCACACCAGTCCAGAGGTTTCTACAGCGGACCTCTTTCCATCAACAGAAGGGTTTTAAGGACAGTTGGGTTCAAGCTGTTGGAGCGAGTCAGTGAAATGGGTCAGATAGTGGCCCATTTTCCCCTACAGTAACTCTCCTCTCCTCCATCGCCACGGGAGAACAGAAGGTGGATGTCAGTCACAGTGGGGGAGCCCTGGGAGAGCGAGGGAGAGGAGAGGCTGACTCCCCTCGGGAGCTGTCCCCATGAAGAATCGCTGAAGCAGGGAATTCAACGTCCCAAGACTCCTGCAGCAAGACAAAGGACTGTCCGTCTGCTCCTTCTGTCTCCTCACTCTGGGCTTGCATCCCATATGGCACCCTATTCCCTATGTAGTGCAGTAATTCCACTGGCCCTGGTGAAAAGTAGTGAACTATAAAGGGAATAGGGTGCCATATGAGACGCTGGGCTACTGTACCTCAGGCTGCAGATCACTGGGACCCAGTCAGCAAAGTGGCTCTTAGAGCTGCTGTTCCCTACTAGCTCACTACAGGACGACTACTGGAGTCACTGTGTGTCTTCTCTTACCGATTCTCTTCACCAGAAAGGGATGTTTATATTGCGTCTGACACAGCATCTTCCAACTGGCCATTAAAGCTTTGCTCCTTTATTGTCCTAAAAGGGAAGTCGAGTGTCTAGAGCTGTTGGTGCAGATAGTGACTGCTTTTAAATGAACAAATAACAAAAGTTATGGCTTTAAGTCCCATGCTAAAAGGAGCCGTGCAGCTTCGCTCCCTGAAATGTCCCGTTTCCAGTGGTCCCCACCTAATACAGTGAATGGAGGATGCTCGTTGTCCAGTCAGCCTCGCTCCACTGCTGCCAGTTCATACTGACAGCGACCTCCCGCCCAGTGGGAAGAGAGGAAAGCACACCACACACAGCTAGCCACGTCTCAAGTCTCACTCCTGCAGGTGGAAGGGGGGCAGGTGGGCGATGAAGGCAGAACTCTCCCATCTGTCCCGTCCCACGAGTGTAAACTTCTTCATTCTGTTGGCTGGCCCATGAAATATGAACAGTGTTTCTTCCCCTCTGAATAAGCCAATAGAGTAGTAAAGGGTGAGCTCTGTCTCACACTATGTTTAATGCATGCCCCCACGGGCTGAGGCTTTGTTTGAAAAATTGTGCCCTTCTCTCTCTCTCTCTCTCTCTCTCCTGGATCTCTCTCTCTCTCTCCTGGATCTCTTTCTCTGTTTGACTCTTGTCTCTCATCTCTCTCTCTTTCTCTCTCTCTCTTTCTCTCTCTCTCTCTCTCTCTCTCTTTCTCTCTCTTTCTCTCTCCCTCTCTCTCTTTCTCTTTCTCTCTCTCTCTTTCTCTTTCTCTCTCTGTTTGACTCTCGTGTCTCTCTCTCTCTCTCTGTTTGACTCTTGTCTCTCTCTCTCTCTCTCTCTCTCTGTTTGACTCTATTGTCTCTCCCTCATCTCTCTCTCTCTCTCCCTCTCTGTTTGACTCTCTCCTGCATCTGTCTTTCATATCTCTCTCTCTCTGTTTGACTCTTATCTCTCTCTCGCTCTGTCTGTTTGACTCTCTTCTCTCTCTCTCTCTCTCTCTCTCTCTCTGTTTGACTCTCTTCTCTCTCTCTGTTTGACGACTCTCTTGTCTCTCTCACTCTCTCTCTCTCTCTCTCTCTCTCTGTTTGACTCTCTTCTCTCTCTCTCTCTGTTTGACGACTCTCTTGTCTCTCTCTCACTCTCTCTCTCTCTCTCTCTCTGTTTGACTCTCTCTTGTCTCTATTATTCTCTTTATCTATCTATCCCTTTTTCTCTGTGCTGCTAGAGGAGAAAGAGAGAGAGAGAGGGAGATTGAAGTCAGTCAGTGTGTTTCAGGAGGCTATATGTCCAGATGGCCAGTGTGTTGGCTCTACCACCACCTCACTCAGTTGTCTATCCGCTAGCTCGCAGGGTTTCCATAAAGCACACACACACACACACACACTCTGCACAGCACAGAGGAAATGGCTCTTCTTCTGGGATATCTGTTTTATGAGGCATGCAGGCAGCTTTCTCATCTGTTAGCTGTTTTCTCCCCTCAAATCGCACACACACACGCGCACACGCACACACACACGCACATGCACACACACGCACACACATGAAAACCATCCCTCTCACAGCGGAACAACAACAGACCAGCCTTAAAGAGAGGTGGTGGCTATTACTAAAATAGTAGACAACATGAATTAATGAAACAGATGCTCAGCTATCTGCATCAGGTTTCATTGAGCAGGAGTTGAATGCTGTTTTTCACTCCGCATTGGGAATGAAATCCAAAACTGCTGATTTTCACTGCGTCACTCACAGCTCCACAACCATATTGGTCAGAGACATATTTGGTTCATGGAGTAAGTTATTCTGCTCCACCAGACACTGAGAGAATAGGTTTATGGAAATCCCAAGGTGCTGTCTCTCCACCCAATACGTGTCCACCAATCCACTAACATCTGGATAATATTTGATTGAGCGTCTTAACCAGAGTGCCTAACATCCATTTGGAACCTCACAGAGTAGAAAAATCTTTCCGATGTAATTCAATTAATTTAAATAATAGTATTAACCTCTTAATGATGATTCATATACAACTAATACCATTTATGTAGTCTTATTACTGTATAAGAATTCGGCTTGGATGTGTAATTGTACTTTGCAGGTACATTCTTATAACCAAGTAGCTGTTTTACCACGCCCATGAATACCTCCAGAAGAAGTAGTGGCGCGTCAGTCGTCAGGGACCTATTTTATCTCTCAGGTTACTTGTTTACTGCACTTTATTTTCTTCCCTTTTTTTACCAAAAGGACAAACCGCTCCTACCCTCCACTCAGCCCTTAGAAAGCCGCTGAGTCTGACAACACACACTTTGTATAGGTCTTCCTGTTGACTTTTTTTCTTATTAAAACAAATGGCAACTGTGGGGACCCAAAGAGAAAAGTGCTGAAAAGTTGACATTTAGCTTAAATGGATCTGGAATGGGGAGAGTGGGAGGGAGGACGGAAGGCAGCAGTAACAATGCTGGAGGGAGACTGGGCCTCCACTCTCCTCCTCTCATCGTCCTCCCGCTAAAACAAGATTGATGGGCTCCTGAAGCACATCATATCTTAGCTGCTGATGTGCACCATGGGTGTTTTATGTGGCCGTGGGTGCTTTATGTGGCCGTGGGTGTTTTATGTGGTCGTGGGTGTTTTATGTGGTCGTGGGTGCTTTATGTGGTCGTGGGTGTTTTATGTGGTCGTGGGTGTTTTATGTGGTCGTGGGTGTTTTATGTGGTCGTGGGTGCTTTATGTGGTCGTGGGTGTTTTATGTGGTCGTGGGTGTTTTATGTGGCCGTGGGTGCTTTATGTGGTCGTGGGTGTTTTATGTGGTCGTGGGTGTTTTATGTGGTCGTGGGTGTTTTATGTGGTCGTGGGTGTTTTATGTGGTCGTGGGTGCTTTATGTGGTCGTGGGTGTTTTATGTGGTCGTGGGTGTTTTATGTGGTCGTGGGTGTTTTATGTGGTCGTGGGTGCTTTATGTGGTCGTGGGTGTTTTATGTGGTCGTGGGTGCTTTATGTGGTCGTGGGTGTTTTATGTGGTCGTGGGTGTTTTATGTGGTCGTGGGTGCTTTATGTGGTCGTGGGTGCTTTATGTGGCCGTGGGTGCTTTATGTGGCCGTGGGTGCTTTATGTGGTCGTGGGTGTTTTATGTGGTCGTGGGTGCTTTATGTGGTCGTGGGTGCTTTATGTGGTTGTGGGTGCTTTATGTGGCCGTGGGTGCTTTATGTGGCCGTGGGTGTTTTATTTGGTCGTGGGTGCTTTATGTGGCCGTGGGTGCTTTATGTGGTCGTGGGTGTTTTATGTGGCCGTGGGTGCTTTATGTGGTCGTGGGTGTTTTATGTGGCCGTGGGTGCTTTATGTGGCCGTGGGTGCTTTATGTGGTCGTGGGTGTTTTATGTGGCCGTGGGTGTTTTATGTGGCCGTGGGTGTTTTATGTGGTCGTGGGTGCTTTATGTGGTCGTGGGTGCTTTATGTGGCCGTGGGTGCTTTATGTGGCCGTGGGTGCTTTATGTGGTCGTGGGTGCTTTATGTGGCCGTGGGTGCTTTATGTGGTCATGGGTGCTTTATGTGGTCGTGGGTGCTTTATGTGGTCATGGGTGCTTTATGTGGTCGTGGGTGCTTTATGTGGTCATGGGTGCTTTATGTGGTCGTGGGTGCTTTATGTGGGATTGGGGGCTTTGCTATTGAGCCCATCACTTTGGGGCTTTTGGGACAGTACTGGCATGTAATGAGAGGTGGTGAAAGAGAGCGAGGAGAGGGGGTGGTCTGAAAGGGAAGCTTTCATAGGTCCACAGAGAGACAGCAGCCAGGGTCTTCTTCTCCTCTCGCTGTCTCTCTCTCTCGATCATTGTTCTGTTCCTCTCTTCCTGCCTTCTCACCAATTTTGGTCCAGTTTGGGGACTGTAAACCCAGACATTTAAGCGCTTCTTCATGAGCCTACTGGGGCAATATGGGTAACTGTATGTCCTCCTATGTTGCTTTCCCAGCAAAAATGCCATAATAGTCCTGCACATTTCTCACAGTACAGTATCATTCATCCATGTTTTCTCCTCCCTCTCTCCTACCCTGCATAGTATTGCCTGCCCCCCCCACCTCCCTCCCTTCCCTCTCTCCTACCCTGCATAGTATTGCCTGCCCCCCCACCTCCCTCCCTTCCCTCTCTCCTACCCTGCATAGTATTGCCTGCCCCCCCACCTCCCTCCCTTCCCTCTCTCCTACCCTGCATGGTATTGCCTGCCCCTCACCTCCCTCCCTTCCCTCTCTCCTACCCTGCATGGTATTGCCTGCCCCTCACCTCCCTCCCTTCCCTCTCTCCTACCCTGCATGGTATTGCCTGCCCCTCACCTCCCTCCCTTCCCTCTCTCCTACCCTGCATGGTATTGCCTGCCCCTCACCTCCCTCCCTTCCCTCTCTCCTACCCTGCATGGTATTGCCCGCCCCCCACCTCCCTCCCTTCCCTCTCTTCTACCCTGCATAGTATTGCCTGCCCCCCCACCTCCCTCCCTTCCCTCTCTCCTACCCTGCATGGTATTGCCTGCCCCCCACCTCCCTCCCTTCCCTCTCTCCTACCCTGCATAGTATTGCCTGCCCCCCCCACCTCCCTCCCTTCCCTCTCTCCTACCCTGCATGGTATTGCCTGCCCCCCACCTCCCTACCTTCCCTCTCCCCTACCCTGCATAGTATTGCCTGTCCCCCCACCTCCCTCCCTTCCCTCTCTCCTACCCTGCATGGTATTGCCTGCCCCCCACCTCCCTCCCGTCCCTCTCTCCTACCCTGCATGGTATTGCCTGCCCCCCACCTCCCTCCCTTCCCTCTCTCCTACCCTGCATGGTATTGCCTGCCCCTCACCTCCCTCCCTTCCCTCTCTCCTACCCTGCATGGTATTGCCTGCCCCCCACCTCCCTCCCTTCCCTCTCTCCTACCCTGCATGGTATTGCCTGCCCCCCACCTCCCTCCCTTCCCTCTCTCCTACCCTGCATGGTATTGCCTGCCCCCCACCTCCCTCCCTTCCCTCTCTCCTACCCTGCATGGTATTGCCTGCCCCCCACCTCCCTCCCTTCCCTCTCTCCTACCCTGCATGGTATTGCCTGCCCCTCACCTCCCTCCCTTCCCTCTCTCCTACCCTGCATGGTATTGCCTGCCCCCCACCTCCCTCCCTTCCCTCTCTCCTACCCTGCATGGTATTGCCTGCCCCCCACCTCCCTCCCTTCCCTCTCTCCTACCCTGCATGGTATTGCCTGCCCCCCACCTCCCTCCCTTCCCTCTCTCCTACCCTGCATGGTATTGCCTGCCCCTCACCTCCCTCCCTTCCCTCTCTCCTACCCTGCATGGTATTGCCTGCCCCCCACCTCCCTTCCTTCCCTCTCTCCTACCCTGCATGGTATTGCCTGCCCCCCACCTCCCTCCCTTCCCTCTCTCCTACCCTGCATGGTATTGCCCGCCCCCCACCTCCCTCCCTTCCCTCTCTCCACTCCCCTCAAGCTGTATAATTGACAGGCTTCAGCAGTTAAGACCTCCGACAGCTCTTTCTTCATTTGGAGACACTTTGTCGGTTTTAATCAGCCTTTTAATTGGCAGGCTGGCGGTGGATGAGTGGCACCAGGGCTTGGAGAGGAGAGCAGAGGAACGTAGGAGGGGAGAGGGGAGGAAAGGAGGAGGGAGAGGAGAGCAGAGAGGACACGGCGACATTCTGTCCTCGGTCCTCTCCTCCTCTCTCTCTTCGCTCCGGAGAACAGTTTTAGGTCAGTAGTGTGGGATGCCGACAATGTTACATGAGACCAGTCTGACTGTGTGACTGACTGACACCACTTCTCAGTCACTCACTCTGGTTCATTTATTAAACCATTGAGATAAGTAGTGTTAAAGTCATTCACTCACAAAGTCAGTCATAAAATGCGCAAACACAACCTGCTTGAACACACACAACCCACACAAAGCCCACACATATTCACACACACACACACACTACATATGCACACACACACATAACACACACACACACACGCAGACTGACACAACACATACATACACATTACACTCACACACACACTTTTTTAAACTCATAATTTGCTTCTGCTATTCTGTTCTTTATTTTACCTTATCGTTATCTATCCTGATACCTAGTTACTTTACCCTGCTTTCATGTACATATCTACCTCAAATACCTTATTATTATCTATCCTGATGCCTAGTTACTTTACCCTGCCTTCATGTACATATCTACCTCAAATACCTTATTATTATCTATCCTGATGTCTAGTTACTTTACCCTGCCTTCATGTACATATCTACCTCAAATACCTTATTATTATCTATCCTGATGCCTAGTCACGTTACCCTGCCTTCATGTACATATCTACCTCTAATACCTTATTATTATCTATCCTGATACCTAGTCACTTTACCCTGCCTTCATGTACATATCTACCTCAAATACCTTATTATTATCTATCCTGATGCCTAGTCACTTTACCCTGCCTTCATGTACATATCTACCTCAAATACCTTATTATTATCTATCCTGATGCCTAGTCACGTTACCCTGCCTTCATGTACATATCTACCTCAAATACCTTATTATTATCTATCCTGATGCCTAGTCACTTTACCCTGCCTTCATGTACATATCTACCTCAAATACTTTGTACATCTGCACATTGATCTGATACTGGTACTCCCTGTATATAGCTGCACATTGATCTGGTACTGGTACTCCCTGTATATATCTTGTGTATTTTATGTTATTCCTCTTGTGTTACTATTTTACTTTAATTTGTATTATTATTTTTAAACTGCCTGGTTGGGAAAGGCTCGGTAAAGTCTGCACCAGTTGTATTTTCTGCATGTGACAAATAAAATGTGATTTGATTCGATTGGAAAACTCACCAATATCTCAACGTTAAGGAGGCATAAAGAATCTGTGGAACGAAGAAGGAGTAAATAGATTCCCCCATGGAGAATCCAATAAGGGCTATAGAGAACATCTCTGGGTAAATAGAATAACCTGAGGATAAAATATGTACATCTGATTTGCCATCTTCACGGGCCTGATTAGAATGTCACCAGGGGGAATATGGAGGGAGTCCTCTCATCTGGCTTGGGCTCTGACTCCTGGGTTAGGGAGGGTCTGTATGTGGCTGAAGCTACTGGGTACTCTCTCTTCCAGCCAGGAGAATCATCTCTGCCAAGGCTTAAACTAGGGCACAAAGGAAGTGATGCTTGATGCTCCCCTCCAGCTGAGGTGTTAGTAATACCATGGTACTGAAGGGAATCCGGAATGAAAGGAAGAAAGAGTGATAGACAGATGTAGATACCGAAAATATAAAGAGACAGTGTGTCCCTGGGCCCAAGTTTCGCCGGAACTATTTTATATAGATATAAATATGTATCGATTTTTCTACTAGCACTGACTTTGCTGATAGCTACTTTATTGAGAAAATGTTTGCTTACTCTGACTGAGATATGTGGTTGTCCCACCAGGCTATCTTAACCCCTTGCACACTGTTGATGTTATGTGTATTTTACATTTACTGCACTTTTTGCCACATTGCCTCATAACGAAATCTGAAAATACTCAGGGTATATTCAGTAACATGATAAGAATATTCTTGAAGAATTTGGGGTAGGTGCCACATGACAAGGGTTTGAGTGAGAGGTCTAACTGGTGTTTCCAAGTGGCCACACACCTCTCTAAAGTGTGCACAGTTCCTAAGTCATTTCAACGCACTTTAATGACTGAAAAAGAGTCTTCAGCTATATGGTTTTTTTTAGCTCTCCTAGCTGTACCGTGGAGGAACTAGAGCGAGCACACTTGTGGTTGTTTTGTTGGAACACAGCCCTGCATTCCCACCTTTACACAATTGCTGTTGTTGTTGTTTACGCAATCCAAAAAACGGTCCATTATAAATCGCAATATGGGTCAGGTGGGCATCATTTGTTAGCTTGTTCTATTGCCAATGTGATGGAACATTTTATGTTGCTGCTTTTCTGTTTACCAATTTCTGTGTTCACGCAAGTGACAGATTGAACGAATCCTCACTATCAGTAGCAGCAATTTGGCAGTACGCCCAGACCCTTGTTTTGAGAACAAAAGATATCTCAGCTTCAAGGTCTCAGCTTAGAGAGAAGAAGCCTTGTGAGGTATTGGTCTGTCACATGAAGGAACCAGACGTTAATGATCAATTATTATGAATAATGAATAAGTTAAATCATGCAAATATGACTTCCTGTGTAAGTATATAAGAGAACGGCCCCGGGGGAGCTCATGACAGACATTCACTACGGTGCATCAAGTTGGTTGGAACATCTCCAGCGCGCTGACAATAAACAAACACTGATTTAAGATGGACTTTGAGTGTCACTGTGTAAGAATGTCCACAACACCAACATGACTAGCTAAATTATGATATAGGATCTTACAGTGTTAGGCTTTCACGAGGCATACCACAAATATAGGCTAATTCTGTTCAGGACAACCCAGGGTATAACGCCATGTCATCTTGTAACTCTACATCCAACGTAGTGATCATAAACGTTTACATAGTATATTTTTATGATATGGAAATGTGAAATGCAGGTGTTTGGCTTGCTTGTATGACTACAGAATGGTATTTATTATAATCCTCAACATGTCATCTTTCCAAATACATAATCCTCTGAATTTACAGCATTTCCCTCACTCAGAATTTCTTCTTTTTTTTTTACTGAAGTTGCTGAACTTCTTGTCATGTGCTGTGCTCAAGTTCAGATAGCCTGTCAGTCAAAACCCATACAGAGCTGTGAAGCGCAGAACCTGAGCTCTGAGGTCATTTATATAGCATGTTACTGTACAGCCACTGTGTTCCAATTTAGGCACTTATCAGTGTCCAAATCTGTCATTTTCAACCTGTATACATACGGGTACCAGTGTAAGGGGCTACGATGAGTGCACTAACTGTAAGGTGTCTGGATAAGAGCATTTGCTAAATGACTGAAATGTCAACGACACAAACCACAGCTGCCTCTTAGCTGTCTGTCATGTCCTTGCCGTGGCAGGTAATACCAATGTTGCATGTCCAAATGTGCACACGTATGCAAGGAAACGTTGTGCATCTGTGTGTATTTAGGTGTGTCAGTCAGTCAGTCTGAGTGTGTGTTTGTGAAAGCAGAAGAGGCCCTTACAGACCCCTTTATTTAATCAACAAGCACCCTGTGTATTCACCAAACCAATTAACAATCATTCATTTGCTAATGAAGGCCCTGCCGAGGGGCCTGCAGACAAGACATGCAGTCAACACACAGCCCAGGCACGGACGGCCCCCTCTTCAACCCCATAGCGCAGCCGGAGCCCCAGTCGTACGTCCGTTCTCACCTGCACATACTGCTTTCTCTACCTACTCAGCACATCCTACCAACCAGCCCCTCAACTGTAAAAAAAAAGTATAATTGAATTCATTATTCCCTAGTTTTATGACTTGTTCCGCTTTGGTTTTAATTCGTCCTGTAAAATACGAGGCCCCGGATCCCCTCTCCTCTGCTGCCTTTCCCCCTCTCCTCTCCTCTCCTCTCCGCTCCTCTCCTCTCTTATCCTCTCCTCTCCTACCCTCTCGTATCCTCTCCTCTCTTATCCTCTCCTCTCCTCTCTTATCCTCTCCTCTCCTACCCTCTCGTATCCTCTCCTCTCCTACCCTCTCTTATCCTCTCCTCTCCTACCCTCTCGTATCCTCTCCTCTCCTCTCTTATCCTCTCCTCTCCTCTCTTATCCTCTCCTCTCCTACCCTCTCGTATCCTCTCCTCTCCTACCCTCTCTTATCCTCTCCTCCCCTCTCCTACCCTCTCGTATCCTCTCCGCTCCTCTCCGCTCCTCTCCTCTCCTACCCTCTCTTATCCTCTCCTCTCCTACCCTCTCGTATCCTCTCCTCTCCTCTCTTATCCTCTCCTCTCTTATCCTCTCCTCTCCTACCCTCTCGTATCCTCTCCGCTCCTCTCCTCTCCTCTCTTATCCTCTCCTCTCTTATCCTCTCCTCTCTTATCCTCTCCTCTCCTCTCTTATCCTCTCCTATCCTCTCCGCTCCTCTCCTCTCCGCTCCTCTCCGCTCCTCTCCTCTCCCAGGCTTCCCGGTACAGTGCTGCTCTGCTCCCTGTCCCCTGGTGGGTTTATGGACCGGGGGCTCCTCTCCTCTCTTATCCTCTCCTATCCTCTCCGCTCCTCTCCGCTCCTCTCCTCTCCCAGGCTTCCCGGTACAGTGCTGCTCTGCTCCCTGTCCCCTGGTGGGTTTATGGACCGGGGGCTCCTCTCCGCTCCTCTCCTCTCCGCTCCTCTCCTCTCCCAGGCTTCCCGGTACAGTGCTGCTCTGCTCCCTGTCCCCTGGTGGGTTTATGGACCGGGGCTCCTCTCCGCTCCTCTCCTCTCCCAGGCTTCCCGGTACAGTGCTGCTCTGCTCCCTGTCCCCTGGTGGGTTTATGGACCGGGGGCTCCTCTCCGCTCCTCTCCTCTCCCAGGCTTCCCGGTACAGTGCTGCTCTGCTCCCTGTCCCCTGGTGGGTTTATGGACCGGGGGCTCCTCTCCTCTCCGCTCCTCTCCTCTCCCAGGCTTCCCGGTACAGTGCTGCTCTGCTCCCTGTCCCCTGGTGGGTTTATGGACCGGGGGCTCCTCTCCTCTCCGCTCCTCTCCTCTCCCAGGCTTCCCGGTACAGTGCTGCTCTGCTCCCTGTCCCCTGGTGGGTTTATGGACCGGGGGCTCCGCTCCTCTCCTCTCCCAGGCTTCCCGGTACAGTGCTGCTCTGCTCCCTGTCCCCTGGTGGGTTTATGGACCGGGGGCTCCTCTCCGCTCCTCTCCTCTCCCAGGCTTCCCGGTACAGTGCTGCTCTGCTCCCTGTCCCCTGGTGGGTTTATGGACCGGGGGCTCCTCTCCTCTCCGCTCCTCTCTCCTCTCCCAGGCTTCCCGGTACAGTGCTGCTCTGCTCCCTGTCCCCTGGTGGGTTTATGGACCGGGGGCTCCTCTCCGCTCCTCTCCTCTCCCAGGCTTCCCGGTACAGTGCTGCTCTGCTCCCTGTCCCCTGGTGGGTTTATGGACTGGGGGCTCCTCTCCGCTCCTCTCCTCTCCCAGGCTTCCCGGTACAGTGCTGCTCTGCTCCCTGTCCCCTGGTGGGTTTATGGACCGGGGGCTCCTCTCCTCTCCGCTCCTCTCCTCTCCCAGGCTTCCCGGTACAGTGCTGCTCTGCTCCCTGTCCCCTGGTGGGTTTATGGACCGGGGGCTCCTCTCCGCTCCTCTCCTCTCCCAGGCTTCCCGGTACAGTGCTGCTCTGCTCCCTGTCCCCTGGTGGGTTTATGGACCGGGGCTCCTCTCCTCTCCGCTCCTCTCCTCTCCCAGGCTTCCCGGTACAGTGCTGCTCTGCTCCCTGTCCCCTGGTGGGTTTATGGACCGGGGGCTCCTCTCCTCTCTGCTCCTCTCCTCTCCCAGGCTTCCCGGTACAGTGCTGCTCTGCTCCCTGTCCCCTGGTGGGTTTATGGACCGGGGCTCCTCTCCTCTCCGCTCCTCTCCTCTCCCAGGCTTCCCGGTACAGTGCTGCTCTGCTCCCTGTCCCCTGGTGGGTTTATGGACCGGGGGCTCCTCTCCTCTCTGCTCCTCTCCTCTCCCAGGCTTCCCGGTACAGTGCTGCTCTGCTCCCTGTCCCCTGGTGGGTTTATGGACCGGGGGCTCCTGTGCGTGGGAGCCGTCTCTCTGCCGCTTATCAACTCCTCAAGGTTGGAGGAGAGGAGGATGTGGGAGGAGGAATTGGGGATGGGAGTGCCAGATAACATCAGAAAGCTTGGCTAGCTCTTTAATAGGCGAAACTGCTTGACCTTCAAAATGACTCCCATCCCTAACTCTGTTTTGAAGATATTGGCTGTCTACGTATTGATTTAGTAATGAGAATATAATCTGAAAACATTTCTGTCAATATTTCCTCCGCCAGGTTTGTATTCCTGGAGAGAGATGATGCCTAGGCAGTCTGCAGCAGCAGTGCAAGGTTATCAGTAGCATCTTTGTACTCTTCCGAGACATGTCTTTTGTGATAAACAGACAGTTTATTGAATAGTTTTCCTAGACACAACCTTGGCAGAGGCCTTCTGTAAACGGTGCCTGTGGGCTCCCCACCTTGGCCCTGGCCCTGATGCAAAGCACAAAAGACTGGAGATGAGGGCTCCGCTGGCAGCCTGGCTAAACCACCCGCTCCCTTGGCTTCAGTGCATTCTCTAGTCTCCTCCTTAGCTTATATGGTGTTCAGCCTCTCTCCTTAGCATGGTGCTCAGGCTCTCTGCAGGGCAAGATGTGTCCATAGCATTTCCAGCAGGGTGTTAACCTGCCCTCATGCAATGCCTCACACAGTCTTTTAGAGGTAGGCAATACACACACAGCCCATACAGAACACCACAGCCCATACAGAACAGCCCATACAGAAAACCACAGCCCAGACACAACTGTCCAGACAGAACAGCTCATACAGAGCAGCCCATACAGAACATCACAGACCATACAGAACAGCACAGACCATGCAGAACAGCTCATACAGAACAACACGGACCATAAAGAATAACACAGACCATACAGAACAGCACAGACCATGCAGAACAGCTCATACAGAACAACACGGACCATAAAGAATAACACAGACCATACAGAACGCCACAGACCATACAGAACAACACAGCCCATACAGAACACCACAGACCATACAGAACAACACAGACCATACAGAACAGCTCATACAGAACAGCACAGACCATACAGAACACCATAGACCATGTAGAACAGCTCATACAAAACACCACAACTCACATTGCACTGTTTACACAAATCTCCCGGTAACCCTCCAGTATTGATAAATCATTGGCTAAATAGGTGTAATTAGCACCTTATACCTGTAATGATTTACATCAAATAATGATCACAGTCAATATCTGTCCTGTAGTAATGTTTTAATAATGCTATTTCTGTGAAGTGGCTGTAATGTAAATTCCAGTTTATTTCATGTTGCTTCAATATCTCCCTAGTTGCGTTTCATTTCATTTTCCTGGTTTGTTTTTTGTTTATTTGGATGAGGATCCAGGCTTGGGTCCTGACTGACTGGCTGACTGATGTCCCAGCCCAATGCTGTGTCTCTGTTACGGCGCAGTCATTGGCACAGAGCACCTCGGAGCATGGAACCACGCCATTGGCACACAGCACACTGCCTCTGGGGTTACTCAGGGAAGATGGCTGCTGGAGAGTGAATGGTTTCATTTCATCGTGTCTGTCGACATATAAATGGAGTACAGATCATAAAGCATTATGGTGCTCACAGACAGGGACACGGTTGTAAATCCAAACTGCGCATGTCTGGGTGGGTGAGAGGAGGTGATGGAGTCAGATGTATCGTGGTGCATTTTCAGTACACACGCCGTTAGCAGTCCTGAGGGTCAGTAGGAATGACGATAATCATTAGAACAATTATAGCCAATAAACTGTTAATACCTTAGTTTGTTTTAAAGAACACAGATTGGCCTCAAGGGGGTTCTCACATTATATACAGTGGAGAGGGTTAGAACCACAATGTCTGTGTAATCTGTATCCCCTGCCTGCTGAAAAGCAAGAAAAAATCTAATCAGAATTAAAATGATATGAAAAAGCTAAATATGCTTTTCTGGAGTTCTGTCAATTTTGTGTGTTAATCACCCTTCATTTTTGGGGTTCTCACATAATATTCAATAAACAGTCATGGGAAAGAAATAGATTTGGTTCCTTCATCTTATGCAATGGTTTTAATGTAGGCCACCTCCATGGTGTGGTGTTCAGGATACATGTAGGGCCTCTATTGTTGTGGTGGTAGTGTGTGGGTCGGGTTCTGATGAGGTCATGTTCAGTTGTTAGCATAGCAGGAAGTATAGTGGGAGGTTGGTTGGCTAGGTCTAGCACCACAGCACCGCCAGGGGGATTTGGAGGGTGGCAGGATTTCCCTGTGTTCCAGAAAAGCCCGATGAGAGACTGAGAGGAAGAGAGAGAGAGAGATAGCAACACAATTAGATCCAACCAAATCATGAGAAAACAAAAATGTAATTACTTGACACATTGGAAAGAATGAACAAAACAACAGAGCAAACTTGAGTGCTATTTGTCCCTAAACAGAGAGTACACCGTGGCACATTGCCTGACCACTGTGACTGACCCAAACTTAAGGAAAGCTTTGACTATGTGCAGACACAGTGAGCATAGCCTTGCTATTGAGAAATTAGGCAGACCTGGCTCTCAAGAGAAGACAGGCTATGTGCTCACTGCCCACAAAATGAGGTGGAAGCTGAGCTGCACTTCTTAACCTCCTGACAAATGTATGACCATATTAGAGGCACATATTTCCCTCAGATTACACAGATCCACAAAGAATTAGAAAAAAAACCTTATGTGCCATCACAGCAGCAAGATGTGTGACCTGTTGCCACAACAAAAAAGGACAACCAGTGAAGAACAAACACCACTGTAAATACAACCCATATATTTATATTTATTTTCCCTTTTGTACTTTAACTATTTGCACATAATATGACATTTGAAATGTCTTTATTCTTTTGGAATTTTTGTGAGTGTAATGTTTATTGTTAATTTCTATTGTTTATTTCAGTTTTGTTTATTATCTATTTCACTTTCTTTGGCAATTTAAACATGTGTTTCCCATGCCAGTAAAGCACCTTAAATTGAATTGAATTGAGATAGAAGAAGGTGTGTGTGTGAAAGGGACAGGGAGTGCGAGAGAGAGAGAGAGAGTAAGAAAGAACATGGAGTGAAGAAGAAGACAGTTGGAGATATGGATAAGGAGAAAGAGAGAGAACAGGGCATGAGGAATGAGAGACAGACAGAGAAAGTAAGGGAAGTTTGTTTTTACTCCCTTGACAGAAAGCTTCTCAACCACTGCATTACTGACTAGATTACCATGATGCTGTTTACTCTGTTTTTGTGCAGGCCTGGACTGGTTTGACACTGCCGTGTGTGTGTGTGTGTGTGTCTGTCTGTCTGTCTGTCTGTCTGTCTGTCTGTCTGTCTGTCTGTCTGTCTGTGTGTTTTGCAGGGTTGGTCACTGTCTTCTGGGTTAACACATTCTGGGACAGCTCTGTATGGTGTTATGGCGTGTTGTGTTTCTTAGTATGTGTGTTCTCAGTATAGAAAAACACAGTCCCTTTTCTTAGTATATATGACTGACTCGGTCTTGTGTAGCAACATTTGAAATGGTGTTTTTTACATTGGATAAAAGTAGAGACTCAAAAAATGGTATATCATAGACTACAGTTGAGGAACAATGGGAAAGTCATTCTGCTTTGAAAGTTGATAAACTTGTAACCCCACTTTTGAGAAAATGACCTTGAATATTTTGTTACACCTACTGGTGAGCTCTTCTTTGTCTACACCCATTCAGCATTGTTCACACCCTCTTAAGCCTTAGCCCCACTCATCTCTTTAAGGCTGGTTTTGGCTGAAGTTGGCGAGCTTGCTAGCTACATTTAGACACACATACGCGAACACCTCACTCTGACCATTTTACTGGTCCTAGCAGAGCTGGATATGCTGTTTTATGTTATCCAGAGCGTTGGTGACTGCAACTGTGCTGCTGGCAATCATTTTTGTACGCTTTTTTGTCCGGCCATATTCAACAGGTGTTAAGCGTTCCTAAATTTGTCAGTTATTCTGCGCTCTGGGCAAAAAGGGATACCTAGTCAGTTGTACAACTGAATGCCTCAGACTAAAGTGCTCTGAAATCAGAGTAAATAGCCAGAGTGAGTTTACCAGCTACGTCTACCGACAGGTGTTGCAGTGACATCATGAACATTCTATGAATTGGCTACTTGCATAGTGGGGTCTTTTGTTAAGACATGTAGCTAGCTAGCTAAACAATGAGCCTTAATCCCAACTCATGATGTTACTACCCTGCATGAATCTGCAGGTAGCCAACCAACCAGGTTCAATGTTAGCTACCTAACATTATGGTAGAACTATCAATGCAAATGGCTCTGAGATACGATTAATATTACTACACAGATCATACATGTAACGTTAGCTAGCGAGCCAGCCAGCTAAAGTCAGCTAGCTAGCTAACAGTACACCTTAACTTGAAATGAAAACGACTTTCTGACAAAATAGTAATGCATAATATTTGAAAATGTAGCTAGCTAAACTCTCTTACCCATATACATGGATGAACGCTTCGCCTTCTCTGTCACCGTGGTTGCCCTTAGTTTGGAGATGTAATCCGGAGAGAGGTGTTTTATACAACAACAGCCTTCTGTGTGTTCTCTTTTCAACTCTGTCTGCATATTTGCAATCAAATTCCACAGATTTCAAAACTCAGTCCTCCAGAAAGTGGAGAGCAACACTGATGCAGTTCTACTATGTCATTTCTTTCAAAAAAGCTGCGTTAGAAAGGATTACACATACTGACCCGCTCATGTTATAGACAGAAGTGGGCTTCATGGCAGACCAATCCGAACTCATCTCTCGGGATGTCCCGCCCATTCCAGCCAATCATGGCCAGCGGGAACATTGCTGTCTTTTTCCGTGGCTAAACCAACTAGACTCGTAATTTAACAATTGTATTTGTATTTACAGATGGCATACAAGTTTGTTAATAAGGCACATGAAAGTTCACATGTTCCAGAAGTCATTTCTGCCAAAAACAAAAACAAATAAAAACAAGTCTACTTTCATATGGCTCTCCTGTGAAGTCGTGACGCGCGACATACGCCGAGTTTACTTAAACGAGACACAAATGGACGCTCAGAATATGTATCTAGGAATCACAGAGCATGTGTAGTGTAGGGTTTGAGGAGAGAAGGGGATAGACACTGTTTGTGAGGAAGGCATGCCTGGCACGTATAGCTCAGCCGAGCAAAAGAGCTTTGCTTCCTCCTCCTCACCTGGGGAAATGAAGAGAAGGTGAGAGAAAAAACAGTTCAATTCGCTCCGGGCTACTGTTACCTTGCAGTCGCCGAGGAATGAAACATATCATTCTGCCGCTGCATATATTCCAGCTCTCCCAGAGACACACAGATACTGCTCAGTTGTTACACACGTGAATGCAAAAGAATGCACATGCATATACACACAGACACACACACGAACACACATACTATACATAAAACCAAGAAAGTGCTACAGAGGATCGTTCACACTGCACTGTACGTCAGACATCCAGGAACACTACTGAGGAGAGAGAAGTCTCCCCCCCCCCAGGCAGCAGAGGACCTCTAGTTCTTTTTCTTTTTTTATTCCATGGATGTCTAAAAAATAATGATGTTGGTTTCTCCCTGGCTGTCACCCTGGCCTTGTGTCCCTTTGACTCCCTGCCATTTGCATAGGCAGCACTCTGTTCTGTTATTCCCCTGTGCAGGATAGATATATGGGTCGGCTTTAAGAAAACTCCACTTTGGAGAGTGGGGCCGTGCACAGTGCGTGGGGGACACGGGTGGAGGATGGTAAGTGATAGTGATGGAAGGTGGTGATATAAATAGAAGTGGTGGTGACAGGATAATGTATGGTCCTTTCTGCCAGGCGGGGGTTCAGGCCTGTCAGTGAGACAACCGGGGGAGAGGGGGGATGAGGGAGGGAGGAGGAGAGGGGGCTGAGAAGCGGAGGGGAAATGAGGGCTGTGGGGGTGTTGTCTTTTCCAGGTCACTGTGGGCTCCTAGAGGTGCAGGAAGGAAGAGACCTTGATTAATTATGATCGTTGTCGTCATCATCCTGGCCAGTGGCATTAATCAACCTGGTGTCA
Source organism: Oncorhynchus masou masou (assembly GCF_036934945.1). NCBI lineage: Eukaryota > Metazoa > Chordata > Actinopteri > Salmoniformes > Salmonidae > Oncorhynchus > Oncorhynchus masou. The sequence continues at coordinate 31,070,955 of NC_088244.1, forward strand.
AGAGACAGGACGGGACAAGAGGAGGTGGATGTCCTACAGTGGGCGTTAGGGGGCTGTAGCTTTGGACTCAACCCCACCACCAACACACCTTTACTGGGTGTCAGTATTGACGTCCATGTGTCCACAAAGTGCAGCTTTCTTCAAGCTGACCCCTCAGAGCCCTGTCAGTATACGATCTGTTTTCTCACACGCAGCACAGTTACATTGTGATCAATGCTCTTTACGATGTGCCAATACAGCCGGCAGCATATCAATCCACTGCAGCGAACTTGACATGCAGCCAGCTAGCCAACTGAAAATGCTATTTGTCACGACAGTGTAGGTCGTTTGCTATGAACTGTAATGAGCGCTTCTGACAAGTCATTTTAATGTCAGCATTTAATGTGGCAGGTCATGTTCATTATGAAGTAATATGACATTTATGAGCGTAGATATCAAAATACTTTACAGTGTTCACAATCAGCTTAGCATGCATTTTCCCAATACATATCACGTTTATAGGACATAATAGTTGATATTTGATTGCCCTTGGCGTGTAGGTCCTTCTCTACCCCCTCGTCCACTATTTTTCTGCTCTAGTCTTCCTCTCTTTTGGCTACCCATCTCCTCCTCCCTCTCTCTCTCTCTCTCTCTCTCTCTCGCTCTCTCTCTCTCTCTCTCTCTCTCTCTCTCTCTCTCTCTCTCTCTCTCTCTCTCTCTCTCTCTCTCTCTCTCTCTCTCTCTCTCTCTCTCTCTCTCTCTCTCTCTCTCTCCCTCTCTCTCTCTCTGTTAATGACAGACAGCTCCATGCAGCCATGTGAACAGAACCCTGGATCAGATCTGCTCTGAGCGTTGTGGTGCGTCCCAGGCCCAGCCCATTCTGTTCAGGCTTCAGACGTCCCCCCTAGCTGACTTGTATGAATCAGTGTACACAGCTGGGAGCGGGGCAGGATTTGTCTTTATAAGGCAGCCTGTCACGTCCACAGCAGCCCCACTTCATTTATTCCACTTGCGTAGATTAAGCCTGGCATTACAAGTAAGGTCACACTATGAATCATTGTTACCTCGACACCACTGGTGCTACTGAGCATGCCTGAGAGCGGCGGGCGGGCGGGTGCCGGCATCGCGATATGCTGCTCCACCCCAGGGCCTCTGAATGGAGGACATTTCCATCAGCCTCTTCATGTCCCGGTTTCCATTATTCTAAAATCCTCTGGATCCAGACAGATCCACATCCCACCAGGTGTGGTAGGAGTGGGGCTGACAGGTGTGAGTAGGAGTGGGGCTGACAGGTGTGGTAGGAGTGGGGCTGACAGGTGTGACTGGGAGTGGGGCTGACAGGTGTGGTAGGAGTGGGGCTGACAGGTGTGAGTAGGAGTGGGGCTGACAGGTGTGGTAGGAATGGGGCTGACAGGTGTGAGTAGGAGTGGTGCTGACAGGTGTGGTAGGAGTGGGGCTGACAGGTGTGAGTAGGAGTGGTGCTGACAGGTGTGGTAGGAGTGGGGCTGACAGGTGTGAGTAGGGAGGTGGAGGGGAAGAGTGAGTTACAGCCAGGTGTGCGATGAGTTGAAGTCTCTCACTTCATTTCACTGGGCAGGTATAACTGGCAGGTGTCAATGTCTCTGGCTTGCTGTCTTACTACATAGACAGGGCATGATAACCCATAGCACTCTGTGATGTCTGGCCAGGTGATAGGTGTTTTCATCATTGGTTTGAACGCAGTACGTCCAAGGCCACTTTAGTGTCCTCTGAAAATAACCCACTGAATAATGCTGTGTTTGAATTGGTGTTTGAGTGTAAACACCAAGATCAAAAGAGTTTGTATTGATTATAATATTGAACAGTATATGTATATTTCATTCATACCCTCTCCTCATCTTTCATTTGGCACAACTGACCTGTTTTCTCCCTCGTGGGGTTGAAAGGTCAGTAATGACTGCTCCTAACTAACACAAACAGCCATGCATATGACTCTCCTGTGTTCCTCTACAGAGAGAGGCAGAGAGACTGAGGTAAAAGCAGAGTGGCGGCCATAGTGGCCGGTGGACTCAGCTCAGTCCTCTTCACCTCAACCCGACCTGATTTTTAAAGCCCAGGTACTCAGGGACTCAGGGACAGACAGACGGCATGGGGGACAGCAGCCGTTTGTCCTTGTGAGGGAGGCTCAGAGGAGCTCTTATCCTTTTGCCTTACCTCGGTTTGTGTTGGTCTTTATATCAGGGTGCCCCTTCACTGACTTTGTCCCTCGCTGTGTCTCTTAGAAGGACGTCTCCTTGAGAAATGAACTTGACAGAGGAGAGTGAGATGGTCGGTGTGCATTAACACAGTGCCATTGCGTTGTGTTAATGCACATTTCCTTGTGTACTGTACCCACATGCCAGTTTTATTAGGCGAGTTTGAAGGTGTGTCCAGTGTGTTAGAGATGTGCTGCGTGCAGGTGTGTGTGTGTGTGTGTGTGTGTGTGTGTGCGTGTGTGTGTGTGTGTGTGTGTGTGTGTGTGTGTGTGTGTGTGTGTGTGTGTGTGCGTGTGTGTGTGTGTGTGTGCGCGTACGTGCGTGTGTGTGTGTGCGCGTACGTGCGTGTGTGTGTGTGTGTGTGTGTGTGTGTGTGTGTGTGTGTGTGTGTGTGTGTGTGTGTGTGTGTGTGTGTGTGTGTGTGTGTGTGTGTGTGTGTGTGTGTGTGTGTGTGTGTGTGTGTGTGTGTGTGCGTCAGGTGTGTCTCAGCCCTATGAGTACAGTAGTATTGTACATGGGAGCGTCATCGTAGTCTTGGTGGGTTGTATCTTTTCCACCGGGCTGTTGTGGGGAGATTTCTCCTCCTTTTACTACGTCACTGAAACAGACTCGTAAGTCATGAATGAACTCCGTTCCACTCCAACACCCTGGCTCTCTCTCCCCTCGTCCAGCTCCTTCCTTAACATCTTATAGCCAGCCGTCAATCAGGCTAATCTGCTCTCTCTCTCTCTCTCACATAGCAAAAGAGTCTCTTGGATTTATCGTTTACATCAAAGCACGACAGTGCCTGGCTGCCTTCAGAACTCAGCTGCCCAAGCAGCAAGCTGTCCAGTCAACATGTGTTAGATCTAACACAGGCCCACCCTCATCGGGGCGGCAGGGTAGCCTGGTGGTTAGAGTGTTGGACTAGTAACCAAAAGGTTGCAAGTTCAAACCCCCGAGCTGACAAGGTACAAATCTGTCGTTCTGCCCCTGAACAGGCAGTTAACCCACTGTTCCTAGGCAGTCATTGAAAATATGAATTTGTTCCTAACTTACTTGCCAAGTTAAATAAAGGTAAAATAAAAAGGGTCCGAGGCAATTTAGGATGTGTGTTTTGGTAGAATCCACAATCAGGGATCTTCAATGTGATCCTATAGACATAAGGATAGGTTTTATCTGCATTTCTTTCTAAAACGTTAACTATTATAACGTATTATGTTTCAAAGCAAATTTGTTTTTTTGCTGATTGTTAATGATATTTCCATTCGTACAGAAAATTTTACTGCATACAGGTTGGTAGCTAGACATCTTTCATTTTTCAAATGCATGTACAACTTGCTCTTAAATGTTTGTTAGGGGTGTTTTCTTGCTTCACTTTTGAAGGGATTGATCCTGTTGTAGCAAAGCATTTGCTGTTGTATCCATGGAGCTGATGAGGTTTCCCGGTCACCAGTGTTATGTGTGGTGATGGAGTGACGATACAGGAAGCCAGACACATCACTGTCCCCCTTTATCTGTTAGAGACACATGGATGACTGCATCATGTAGAGGTGACATTCTGACTGACACAGACATCTTGCATTAACAATGCAATCTCTGTAGAAGTGACCCACTAGCTCCGTTCTGCTCTCTTTCGCTCTCTCTCTCTCCCTACGTCTGACTGTCTGTCTCTCTCTCTCTCTCTCTCTCTCTCTCTCTCTCTCTCACTCTCTCTCTCTCTCTCTACATCTGTCTGTCTGTCTGTCTGTCTGTCTCTCTCTCTCTCTCTCCCTACGTTTGTCTGTCTGTCTGTCTCTCCCTCTCTCTCTCTCTCTCTCTCTCCTCTCTCTCTCTCTACATCTGTCTGTCTGTCTGTCTGTCTGTCTCTCTCTCTCTCTCCCTACGTTTGTCTGTCTGTCTGTCTGTCTCTCCCTCTCTCTCTCTCTCTCTCTCTCTCTCTCTCTCTCTCTCTCTCTCTTTCTCTCTCTCTCTTTCCCACCGTTCCCCCTGCTCACCTGTGGGAAACTGCAGAGCTTTTTTGTCATGGCTGATTCGGTAATAAAATGATAAAGGTGTTGAGTCAGCGACGGTAGTCTCCGTTCCACCTGGCCTTCTGATATCCCACACACACACACACACCAACAGGCGGACGCTCGCGCACATACACACACAAACACACACACACACACACCAACAGGTGTGCATACTGTACAAACACACACACACATCAACAGGCGTGTGCGCACACGCACACATGCACGCATACATGTGTATTCCCACACACATATACTCTCCCTCTCCCCTCTTTCTCTTCCTCCCCCCATCCCTGTCTCTCCCTCTCCCCTCTTTCTCTTCCTCCCCCATCCCTGTATCTCCCTCTCCCCTCTTTCTCTTCCTCCCCCCCATCCCTGTCTCTCCCTCTCCCCTCTTTCTCTTCCTCCCCCCCCCCATCCCTGTCTCTCCCTCTCCCCTCTTTCTCTTCCTCCCCCCCATCCCTGTCTCTCCCTCTCCCCTCTTTCTCTTCCTCCCCCATCCCTGTATCTCCCTCTCCCCTCTTTCTCTTCCTCCCCCCCATCCCTGTCTCTCCCTCTCCCCTCTTTCTCTTCCTCCCCCCATCCCTGTCTCTCCCTCTCCCCTCTTTCTCTTCCTCCCCCCCATCCCTGTCTCTCCCTCTCCCCTCTTTCTCTTCCTCCCCCATCCCCCCCCATCCCTTTCTCTCCCTCCATCCCCTCTTTCTCTTTCTCTTCCTCCCCCTCCATCCCTGTCTCTCCCTCTCCCCTCTTTCTCTTCCTCCCCCTCCATCCCTGTCTCTCCCTCTCCCCTCTTTCTCTTCCTCCCCCTCCATCCCTGTCTCTCCCTCTCCCCTCTTTCTCTTCCTCCCCACCATCCCTGTCTCTCCCTCTCCCCTCTTTCTCTTCCTCCCCCTCCATCCCTGTCTCTCCCTCTCCCCTCTTTCTCTTCCTCCCCCTCCATCCCTGTCTCTCCCTCTCCCCTCTTTCTCTTCCTCCCCCTCCATCCCTGTCTCTCCCTCTCCCCTCTTTCTCTTCCTCCCCCTCCATCCCTGTCCTCCCCCTCCCTCTCCCCTCTTTCTCTTCCTCCCCCTCCATCCCTGTCTCTCCCTCTCCCCTCTTTCTCTTCCTCCCCCTCCATCCCTGTCTCTCCCTCTCCCCTCTTTCTCTTCCTCCCCCTCCATCCCTGTCTCTCCCTCTCCCCTCTTTCTCTTCCTCCCCTCCATCCCTGTCTCTCCCTCTCCCTCTTTCTCTTCCTCCCCCCATCCCTGTCCCTCTCCCTCTCCCTCTTTCTCTTCCTCCCCCTCCATCCCTGTCTCTCCCTCTCCCCTCTTTCTCTTCCTCCCCCTCCATCCCTGTCTCTCTCCCTCTCCCCTTTCTCTTCCTCCCCCTCCATCCCTGTCTCTCCCTCTCCCTCTTTCTCTTCCTCCCCCTCCATCCCTGTCTCTCCCTCTCCCCTCTTTCTCTTCCTCCCCCTCCATCCCTGTCTCTCCCTCTCCCCTCTTTCTCTTCCTCCCCCTCCATCCCTGTCTCTCCCTCTCCCCTCTTTCTCTTCCTCCCCCTCCATCCCTGTCTCTCCCTCTCCCCTATTTCTCTTCCTCCCCCTCCATCCCTGTCTCTCCCTCTCCCCTCTTTCTCTTCCTCCCCCTCCATCCCTGTCCCTCCCCTCTTTCTCTTCCTCCCCCCCATCCCTGTCTCTCCCTCTCCCCTCTTTCTCTTCCTCCCCCTCCATCCCTGTCTCTCCCTCTCCCCTCTTTCTCTTCCTCCCCCTCCATCCCTGTCTCTCCCTCTCCCCTCTTTCTCTTCCTCCCCCTCCATCCCTGTCTCTCCCCTCTTTCTCTTCCTCCCCCTCCATCCCTGTCTCTCCCTCTCCCCTCTTTCTCTTCCTCCCCCTCCATCCCTGTCTCTCCCTCTCCCCCTCTTTCTCTTCCTCCCCTCCATCCCTGTCTCTCCCTCTCCCCTCTTTCTCTTCCTCCCCCTCCATCCCTGTCTCTCCCTCTCCCCTCTTTCTCTTCCTCCCCCTCCATCCCTGTCTCTCCCTCTCCCCTCTTTCTCTTCCTCCCCCTCCATCCCTGTCTCTCCCTCTCCCCTCTTTCTCTTCCTCCCCCTCTATCCCTGTCTCTCCCTCTCCCTCTTTCTCTTCCTCCCCCTCCATCCCTGTCTCTCCCTCTCCCCTCTTTCTCTTCCTCCCCCTCCATCCCTGTCTCTCCCTCTCCCTCTTTCTCTTCCTCCCCCTCCATCCCTGTCTCTCCCTCTCCCCTCTTTCTCTTCCTCCCCCTCTATCCCTGTCTCTCCCTCTCCCCTCTTTCTCTTCCTCCCCCTCCATCCCTGTCTCTCCCTCACGATCACTATCTTCCTCATACCAGATGTTATGTCTCCCCCTGAGTCAAGTTGGCCCAGAGACATTTGGATGAGAACAGTGTGTAGGGTCTGTTATACTCACCCACATATACACACACTGGCTGTTGTATATCCCACTCCTACCTGAATAGAAAAACAACATGGCAACACGTCGGCACACTAATGTACCATCTCGAGAAATCATGTTGTATGTTATTAAGCCAAGAATAATTTACTGACATTTCTCTACTCTCTGTATGTATTTGACCTTACAGTTCTTGATTCAGTTGGGTCAAATGGCTCAGTAAAGCAAATCATTGGGCAAATGAACTGCAGAAAAGGAATCTGTCGGAGACTAGTTCTACTTTACTTCGTACTATTTCATCTTCTCCTCTTCCCTGTAGTTCAGACTGGCAGCATGGCAGAGTAGTAATCTAATGTTATGTGTTGGCGTGTTTTGGTGCAGCTGAGACTGATGGACCCCACTCTGAAATGTTCTGAACAATTGAACCATTATATGACAGGGCAATTCAAGCGAAACCAATATGCAGTGATAATGTATTGGGCCTATAGCCTACTGCATAATCCTCATTGCTACAGAACTGTTTTTAATTGGTTAATGTTGCATAGGCTTATGTTTTTTAAGTCATGTTCCCAAGAAATCTGAGCGGCAGATCTTGGCTTGCATTTTGACTCAGAAAGTGATCTCCTGCTGTATGTTGATGTACTGTTCTAGGTTAACCCACAATAAACTTGTTGGGGAATATATAGTGACCTACCCTCCTGTTCTTCTACACTGCTCCTGTACACACACACACACACACACACACACACACATGATCCCCTTCCTTCCTCTTACACGCTGCTGTGTGACCTGTGCTGGCTACCAAGCAGTGCCTGAAATGAATATTGTAATGCCTAGCCTATCTAAGTGTTGTTGTTAATGTCAGGGACTTTGTTTATAGTGCTTGGTGGGCCTCTTAGTGCAGTTTCCACCACATCCCACTATGGCCATCAATTCCACTACTGGATCGGATCGGCTGCTTGGGCTCCTTTTTTTCCACTTTCTCCCCTCCTCAGTACTCGGCTTGTGCTGCCTGCTTGCCTTCGTCCCCTCCTTCTACTCCTCCCCCTACCCCTCCTCTCTCTCACCTTCCCTCCTTCCAGATGGCGCATTTCACAACCTGCTAGGCACGATCAATCAAGCCCAGATGCAGACTGGGCTATTAAGGTCAGTAATGATCGGCCTTTGAGCGTTATGGGCCCGGCTCATGTTGTAAAGCAATGCATCAAACTCTGTTCCAGCCGCTCACCGCGCCTGCCCTTAACAAGCCAGCTTAAAATATCGGCCGGAGGATACAAAATGAAAAGGGTACAACCTTATCTCTCCAAAGACAGGCCGCCGTAGCCCCAAGGTGTAATAAAACTATAGAACTTGGCCGTCGCCGGGAGTCATCTCTTTTATAAGCAATATCTTTCATAGTTCAGCTAAGGCTGCTGTTGGATCAGCATTTGATGCATCACACTCACTGTATTCCCTCACTCTGGTCTGGGAGACTGGGAGGCCTCTGCTCTTGGCAATAGTCTAATGTGGTCAAGCACAGCCCCCCCCCCATTTCCTCTTCATACTACATATGAGATTTAGCAGTAATAGCGGGAGGAGCCCAGGGATCCATCTTCACCACTAGGCCTCTCAGAGAGCTTTAACTCTAACCCTTCGCCAAGCCAGCTGAGCAACCTGGACTCAGGGGTAGGCGTAACATTGTAGATGGAAATCCGGGAGACACGTTTCGTATGGTATGTATTAATTTGTGGATGTCCTCATCACATTTGTATGTTATGAAGTACAATGTGTATGATATGTTATGAATTGTAATTCATGCAATATGTTTTGAATTGCAATTTGTACAATATGTTATGAATTTCCAAAAATGATATGTCACAAATTCCAATTTGTTGTGGGTAACGTTAGCTAGGTGGCTAACGCTAAGATTAGCTAGATGGCTAACACTACTGAATCTAGACTAGGGGTTAAGGTTAGAGTTAAGGTTAGGAGTTAGGTTAAAGGGTTAGGATTAATCGAAGGGTTAGCTAGCATGTTAAGTATTTGCGAAGTTGCTAGCTGAAATACTAAAGTTGTCTTTGATAAGATTCGAACAAGCATTCGCATTATATGCCCGGCCATACCACCTTACTTTCACTGTTGCCTTCTGTCTTATGTAACCACACCAAACGTAACATATCATACTAATTTGAGTGTCCCAGAATTACCTTTACTGCGTTATGTCTAGTCTATGAGACCACGCGGAGCTGAGACCCTTCAAATCAACAGAAAGGAACACTGCCTCTTGAGAACCGAGTAGCCAAGGGTCAAGGAATAGGGCACCTGAACCTCTTAGAGGGCAGAATAACCTCTTCAATATTTCACTGGCCCTATCTCTCCATATCTCTCTAGCCTTGGCTTGGTTTAAATCCTCCTCTTATTGAGTTCCCTTCCCATCAGCCCCATATTTACACCTTAAAAAGCCAAGTGAGGAGACTCTCCATCCAAGTAATGATTTCAGTTGATCCATGGAGTACTGGAAAACGGTAAAACAACTGAGACTGCAGCTCAGATGGAGGGTTGTACTGGGAAATGAGCCGTTGAGGGTTTGCTGGAGAAGGGTTGGCGGTAGAATGTGCTTGGGGGCTCCTGGCCTTTTCAACTCTAGGACCCTGTACCTGATAGCCCCATCCAGAGGCCGTTCTATACACAGCTCTGGTCCCATCCTCAACATCAGCAGCTGTCGCGGGCCCAGCCTCTACAACCACCGTAGCCTCATTATGATATATGAAGCTCTCTTTACTTAAAGCCTTTTACCATATGTGCTGAGGGGAGGGATACACACCATTGGGTTAGGCTAGCTAGTGTGACTGCTGAACGCTACTGCCCTCCGCCAGGGCCATTCAGGGAGGGAGCTATCCTGCTTTCAACACAAGCTGCTTAGCCTTCTTTGCCCTCTGATAGCTGATGTCACAGAATTAAATAACAAAAGAAAAGGACATTTTGATGGACAGTTGGAAACATAATTTATGTGAGCAGCTTGTGTTTGTTGTTTGTTTTGTGTCCCCCGTTCCTCTGTTCCTCTCAGCTGTCTGACGATGCCTCCAGGTAGTTGTGCCCTCCATACAGTGAAGATAGGAGGCGTTCCGGTTTATTTGCATAGCCCATTCTCTCGTCTTAAAGCAAAGGACCAGGCCAAAGCCTTCCGAACGCTTTGACAGTGCCAAGGAAAACCTACCTTTGGTTCAGAGCAAAGGAGAACCTCTGGAACAAACCAGACCTGCTAGATGACCCAAGGCTGGCATCGTGCCTGGTGGGTACATCAGGTTTCTGTAACTTTCAGAGGCTTATATCGTCTGGAAAACAGGTTAGTATAATAGTCCATACTGTCTGCAATTCAACTGAACCGACTCCCTTTAGTGGCACTGTGTGTTTTGAAACACTATTTTGTACCTGAGATGTTAGCTTAAGTTATACATTTCCAGTATGAGTGAGAAACAGTGGTGTGTTGTGGGTGGCTGATGCTGGCTCTTAGTCCCTGTCTGGCAGGTGGTACTGACATGTACAGACTCCAGGTCAGTCGGCCAGGCACACACCCTGGCTCTCCACACAGGCCGGTAAAAACATGTCAGCTGCCAGGCACGGAGCAGAACATTGAAAGTATCATGGACATGAAAAGCCTGGGCTAAGAAGGAAGATAATGTCTGTGGCCAGGGGTGTGGGAGGGGAGAACTGTGTTATGGTGAGATGTAGGCTGGCTAGGGGCCACGGGGTTTAATAACCTGTTCTGTTGGGACTAGGGCTGGGGCCAGAGTGGCGGTATAGTCATGGTTTTCAGTTGTATGATAATAAACCACACGTCTATGATTATTAATAGGGCTTCGAGGCATCGTATGTAGGTTTAGCGACTGATCGTCATATTCTGGTCAGTTATGATAGGTGTAGGGGTATTTACATAATGACTTGTGCTCATTGGGATGGGATAGGGGTCTTTCTTTTTCTATGTACAGTAGGTGACATCAGGGTTAAGTCATCACAACATTATGTTTGTCTAATCACAACAGCTCCAGCCTTGTGCTGTGTGTACGTCATTGTCTTGGCTGTCAGGCAGACAGACAGCGAGCCTGGTTGATTTATCCACCCAGCCACTCCTTTACCTTTGGTATTCACTTACAGAATATCTAGGCAATAAAGCTGATGGATTTTCACCAATTTATCCTCAGCCAAATCCCTCTCCTCCCTCCTCCCTCCTCCCTCCTCCTCCTCCTCCTCCTCCTCCTTTCTGCCCAGCCTGGTGATGCCGGCACTCTCTCCTCCTCCCTCCTCCTCCTCCTCCTCCTCCTCCTCCTTTCGGCCCAGCCTGGTGATGCCGTCGTCACTCATTCCCTCTCCTCCCTCCTCCTCCTCCTCCTCCTTTCTAACCAGCCTGGTGATGCCGTCACTCTTTCCCTCTCCTCCCTCCTCCTCCTCCTCCTCTTCCTCCTTTCTAAACAACTGTCGTCACTCTCTCCTCCTCCTCCTCCTCCTCCTCCTCCTTTCTGCCCAGCCTTGTGATGCCGTCACTCTCTCCCTCTCCTCCCTCCTCCTCCTCTTCCTCCTCCTTTCTAACCAGCCTGGTGATGGCGTCACTCTCTCCCATGCCTCCCTGTACCTCCTCCTCCTCCTTTCTGCCCAGCCTGGTGATGCTGTCACTCTCTCCCACGCCTCCCTGCACCTCCTCCTCCTCCTTTCTGCCCAGCCTGGTGATGCCGTCACTCTCTCCCACGCCTCCCTCCTCCTCCTCCTTCTCCTCCTTTCTGCCCAGCCTGGTGATGCCGTCACTCTCTCCCACGCCTCCCTCCTCCTCCTCCTCCTTTCTGCCCAGCCTGGTGATGCCGTCACTCTCTCCCACGCCTCCCTCCTCCTCCTCCTTCTCCTCCTTTCTGCCCAGCCTGGTGATGCCGTCACTCTCTCCCACGCCTCCCTCCTCCTCCTCCTCCTTTCTGCCCAGCCTGGTGATGCCGTCACTCTCTCCCACGCCTCCCTCCTCCTCCTCCTCCTCCTCCTTTCTGCCCAACCTGGTGATGCCGTCACTCTCTCCCACGCCTCCCTCCTCCTCCTCCTCCTTTCTGCCCAGCCTGGTGATGCCGTCACTCTCTCCCACGCCTCCCTCCTCCTCCTCCTCCTCCTCCTCCTCCTCCTTTCTGCCCAGCCTGGTGATGCCGTCACTCTCTCCCACGCCTCCCTCCTCCTCCTCCTCCTTTCTGCCCAGCCTGGTGATGCCGTCACTCTCTCCCACGCCTCCCTCCTCCTCCTCCTCCTCCTTTCTGCCCAGCCTGGTGATGCCGTCACTCTCTCCCACGCCTCCCTCCTCCTCCTCCTCCTCCTTTCTGCCCAACCTGGTGATGCCGTCACTCTCTCCCACGCCTCCCTCCTCCTCCTCCTCCTCCTCCTCCTCCTTTCTGCCCAGCCTGGTGATGCCGTCACTCTCTCCCACGCCTCCCTCCTCCTCCTCCTCCTCCTCCTCCTCCTCCTTTCTGCCCAGCCTGGTGATGCCGTCACTCTCTCCCACGCCTCCCTCCTCCTCCTCCTCCTCCTTTCTGCCCAGCCTGGTGATGCCGTCACTCTCTCCCACGCCTCCCCTCCTCCTCCTCCTCCTCCTTTCTGCCCAGCCTGGTGATGCCGTCACTCTCTCCCACGCCTCCCTCCTCCTCCTCCTCCTCCTTTCTGCCCAGCCTGGTGATGCCGTCACTCTCTCCCACGCCTCCCTCCTCCTCCTCCTCCTCCTTTCTGCCCAGCCTGGTGATGCCGTCACTCTCTCCCACGCCTCCCTCCTCCTCCTCCTCCTCCTTTCTGCCCAGCCTGGTGATGCCGTCACTCTCTCCCACGCCTCCCTCCTCCTCCTCCTCCTCCTCCTCCTTTCTGCCCAGCCTGGTGATGCCGTCACTCTCTCCCACGCCTCTGTCTCTGTTTCAGTAGTGACTGCTTTTCTTCCTGTTTTGACTGCTTGTTCTCATAAAGCCTTGGTCGGTTTTATCAGCCGAGTGAAAGCTGAATGTTAGCTTTTGCGCATTGGGCCGTTCTTTAGACTAGCAGCCTGACAAATGAGTTGTGACCTTGAAGAATATTTTCCCATTATTCAGAAGGCACCCAAGCAGATATTAAAAATAGCCCATATTTCACAAGCCATGGAGGAGGGAGGAGGAGGAGGATGAGGAGGAGGAGGAGGGGGATAGTTATGACCAGTGTTTGTGATTGTGTGTGTCTGTTAGTTAGTGTGTGTGTGTGTGTGTGTGTGTGTGTGTGTGTGTGTGTGTGTGTGTGTGTGTGTGTGTGTGTGTGTGTGTGTGTGTGTGTGTGTGTGTGTGTGTGTGTGTGTGTGTGTGTGTGTGTGTGTGTGTTTTACTTTGTGTTTATGTGTGTACGTGTTTTTGTGTGTTGTTAGGTACAGTGTTTACTAAGTATGTAGGTAGGTGAAAACATCTTCCTCCTGGCTGCAGGGCAGGCTGGCTCTGGGCTGGTCTTCCCCCTGGCTGCAGGGCAGGCTGGCTCTGGGCTGGTCTTCCCCCTGGCTGCAGGGCAGGCTGGCTCTGGGCTGGTCTTCCCCCTGGCTGCAGGGCAGGCTGGCTCTGGGCTGGTCTTCCCCCTGGCTGCAGGGCAGGCTGGCTCTGGGTTGGTCTTCCTCCTGGCTGCAGGGCAGGCTGGCTCTGGGCTGGTCTTCCCCCTGGCTGCAGGGCAGGCTGGCTCTGGGCTGGTCTTCCCCCTGGCTGAAGGGCAGGCTGGCTCTGGGCTGGTCTTCCCCCTGGCTGAAGGGCAGGCTGGCTCTGGGTTGGTCTTCCTCCTGGCTGCAGGGCAGGCTGGCTCTGGGCTGGTCTTCCCCCTGGCTACAGGGCAGGCTGGCTCTGGGCTGGTTTTCCAGGGGCACACAGGAGCAGCTAGTTGTGACCATTTCTGAAGCTTTGCTGTTAGTATCAGAGCTCTGGACCATGCCATCCTCACCCCTCTATCCCTCCTTCTCCCCTCTATGGCCTCTCTCCCCTCCTCCTCCACCACAGAAGGCCGTTTAGAATTCTGGGGTCCAGAGCGTGACCCTGTGGCCAGTGTGCTGAAAGGCATGATGGGTAATGAGAGGAAATGGCAGTGATCCGCCTCTCTTCCTTTCTCTGCCCCTCTGCCCTGCCACCGCCTCACTAATGTCAGCAATATGGATTCTTCCCAGGGGTTATTTCTCCAAGGTCCCTTCCACTTCCACTCTCCCTCTCTTACACACACCTTCTCTCTCACTTTCATTCTCTCGCTCTCACTCTCATTCTCCCTCCATCTTCTCTCTCACACACTCTCAACCTCAACCTCTCTCTCTGCTCTTCACCTTGGTTATCCACGTGTTTCCATCCCTCTCACACATCCCACGCTCCGTCTTCCCATTTCTCCCTCTCTCATTTCCTCCCACCATGTCTGGTCACTCCTCATCTTCCTGCTCTTATTACCCGCTCTGCTCTACCATTTCTCTCAGAGTGGTTTCTCTCCTACCATCACTCTTTGTGTGTCTCACACCCCTTTCTTTTCCTCCTCTCACCCTCCCTCTCTCACAGCAGAGCATAGCTGGCTGTGTGCTGTGCAGAGATCCTGAGTGGCAAGGTGACATTGTGTGTCATATCAGCATTCCACGGCAGTCCCCTTTCTCTCCAGAGAGTAATTATTTCTTCCAGAGTGAAAGGTTCAATTTGCTATTAAAGAACAAGAGCCTCAGGTACAGAGGGAGGGAGAGGGAGGGAGAGAGAGGGAGAGAGAGTGAGAGGGAGGGAGAGAGGGAGGGAGGGAGGAGGGAGAGAGAGAGAGAGAGAGAGGTAGGGAGGGAGGGAGGGAGAGAGAGGGAGAGAGAGGGAGAGAGGGGGGGAGAGAGAGGGAGAGAGGGAGAGAGAGAGAGGGAGGGAGGGAGGGAGAGAGAGAGAGAGAGAGAGAGGTAGGGAGGGAGGGAGGGAGAGAGAGGGGGGGAGGGGGGAGAGAGAGGGAGAGAGAAGGAGGGAGAGAGAGGGAGAGAGAGGGGGGAGAGAGAGGGAAAGAGAGGGAGAGAGAGGGAGAGAGAGGGTGCAAAGGAGAGAGTATATATGAGGGAGGGAGGCCAGAAGTGAGAGGGAGGCAGAGGGAGGGGAAGAGCAGAAAGATGGTAGAGAGCGAGCGGAGGGTGAGAGAGAGGAAGGAGAGAGAGAGAGAGAGAGAGAGAGAGAGAGCAGGAGGATGGGCGAGAGAGAGAGGACAAGCCAAATGGTATGTGTGTTCCCGTGGTGTACTGGACAGTGTGTTCTCATAGGACAGCTCCGGGGAGGTGGGTGCCAGTGGCCCTGGGTGACGTCATCGTCCAGTTCTGAGCGCTTGGCTCCGTTGCCAGGCCGGGATTACATCACCTAGCAGTGACACAGAGCGAGTAGAGGGAGTGTGGCGAACACACCAGTGTGTGTGTATCACCTAGCAGTGACACAGACTGTGAGCAATGAGAGGGCAGGAGGGTTCTGTCCATCTGGATCACTCCTCCTAGCCTCTGATAAAGGACAATGACAGGATACTGTACTACTAACAGATTTACATTTGAACCTCACAATTCCTGTGTGTGTTACAGCCTACACAGTCTGCTGAGCTACATATGTAGCTATAGGCTTGGTTGAGAAGGTTCAACTTGGTTTTTTCCCCCTGTTTCTCTTTCCTCTTAATTGCAGCCGTTTGCAGTCCTTAACAGCTACATTTGTACATGTAAATGTGTGTTTGAAAATGTGGGAACACAAGCGTTTGTAAGTAAGCTCTCTCATCTAATCTCCATACACTATTCTTTCTCTTCTCCCTCCCTCTCCCTCTACTCTCTCATTATCTCCCCCCTCTCTCTGTCTCTATTTCCCTCCCTCCCCTCGCTTCCTCTCTCTGTGACTCCTCCTCTTTCCCAGAGTCACCTGCCTGATGTAGTAAATTGTTCCCAGTGTCCATGCCTACCTCTCCCCCTCCCTCTCTCCCTCCCTCGCTCCATTGGGATTAAGGGGTCTCTCAAAACTGTCTGAGGTGCTTATTTAAAGCAGGAGGCTTGTCACCACCACTATTTTAAGTGGGAGCTTGAAAGCTATTGGATCTGTGCTCCAGCGTGATGTTAGCTATGAGTTATTATGCTCTGCCTCAGTGGCCAGAAGCCAGGGGAGCCAAGGAGGCTTATAGCCTGTTGCTTTCATACTGGAGGAGGGATAGGAGATGGGGAGAGGAGGGGTGGAGGAGAGGAGGGGTGGAGGAGTGATGGGAGGTGGGGAGAGGAGGGGTGGAGGAGAGGGGGGGTGGAGGAGTGATGGGAGGTGGGGAGAGGAGGGGTGGAGGAGAGGAGGGGTGGAGGAGTGATGGGAGGTGGGGAGAGGAGGGGTGGAGGAGTGATGGGAGGTGGGGGAGAGGAGGGGTAGAGGAGAGGAGAGGAGGGGTGGAGGAGTGATGGGAGGTGGGGAGAGGAGGGGTGGAGGAGAGGAGGGGTGGAGGAGTGATGGGAGGTGGGGAGAGGAGGGGTGGAGGAGAGGAGGGGTAGAGGAGGGATGGGAGGTGGGGAGAGGAGAGGAGAGGAGGGGTGGAGGAGGGATGGGAGGTGGGGAAGAGGAGGGGTGGAGGAGAGGAGGGGTGGAGGAGGGATGGGAGGTGGGAAGAGGAGGGGTGGAGGAGAGGAGGGGTGGAGGAGTGATGGGAGGTGGGGGAGAGGAGGGGTGGAGGAGAGGAGAGGAGGGATGGGAGGTGGGGAGAGGAGAGGTAGAGGTGGGGTGGAGGAGGGATGGGAGGAGGGGAAGAGGAGGTATGGAGGAGAGGAGGGGTGGAGGAGGAATGGGAGGAGGGGTGGAGGAGAGGAGGGATGGGAGGTGGGGAGAGTAGAGGAGAGGTGGTAGAGAGGAGGGGCGGAGGAGAGGAGGGGTGGAGGAGGGATGGGAGGTGGGGAAGAGGAGGTATGGAGGAGAGGCTGCAATTGGCGGAGGAGGTATTGTCATACACACATTACAGCCCCAGTCATAACATGTGTTGTGGTGGGGTTGTACTTACCTAGTGCATCGGGGCAGGTATCATAACATTGCATTATTTTATTTTGTCTCTGAAATGGTTTCTACAGAAACTGTGAGCTGAATATTTGGAACCCATCCCATCAGTGTAGAGGAGAGGAGATGGAAGCAGCTGGTTCTTGCTCTTTTGACTGGAGCGATTTTAATGTTTTATAGATTTTTTAAAATTAGCTGCCTCCACATACAGTCTCTCACCAGCACCACTTTGCTTGTGTCATCAGGAAAAGGCATGCAAGCTCAGTCCCAGTGCAGACATATTTGGCCTTACCATGGTACAGTGTATTACAGACAGATATCTGGACATGGGACTGACAGACAGACAGACTAACTGAGAGACAGACAGACATGCTGGCAGGTAGGTAGACGGACAGTCAGGCAGGTAGACAGTCAGACAGACATGCAGGCAGGCACACAGTCAGACAGACATGCAGGTAGACAGTCAGACAGACAGTCATGCAGACAAGCAGGCAGACAGACAGACTGTCATGCAGACAGACAGACTGTCATGCTGGCAGGCAGACAGACAGAAATTCATGCAGACAGACAGACAGACAGACTGTCATGCAGACAGGCAGGCAGTTAGACAGTCGGACAGGCAGGCAGAGTGTCAGACGGTCATGCAGACAGACAGGCAGGTAGGCAGACAGACAGTCATGCAGTCAGAAAGACAGA
>NC_088244.1:31090738-31105738 GCF_036934945.1 Oncorhynchus masou masou
CACGGAGGGAGATAGACGGGCCTAATTAGCATACCCCCTGCCTGATGTGTGTTGTTGATGTATGAGAGAGAGGGACACTTTATGAGGAGATGCTGTCCCCCGTTTGAGGCCCCTGCAAGGCCCAGGCTGCTTGTTGCTTCTTATACTCCACATTAGCCCACAATGCCCTTCATCTCCTGAGCTCACAGCATCTCCTCTCTACAGTTGTATAAATCACCCAACTCCTTGTTACTGGACCAATGTATCTTCTACCACTAACAATTTGCTCCCCAGTCCCCATTTCAGATAACAAAGCATGATATCATCATAGCACCCACCATGGGGAGCTAAACACTCTCTCTCTCCCTGCTCCTTTTAATTGTATTCATACCTAACTAACGATGAGATATTAATAATGAATGGTGAGTAAATAACAGTTTAAGATGCTGGCCACGCCATCACAGACTAATTGTCTCATTAAGTGTAACATTAGGTGGGCGAGCGAGAGGAGAGGTCCCTTGGCGGGAGGGAGGGATCTGGAGGAAGGAGACAGTCAGTGCTGCTAACACGGGGACCATTGATCTCTTCCCCATCCTGGGCCCTCTCTGGGCTGAGTCCAGAGCAATAACCACAGGCCATATGGTTTGATCTCTGAGCCTAACAGTCTGGTGTTGCGGAGGGGCTAAATGGCCTGAGGTAAAGATCGATGAAGAGGGACGACATGAGTCCATCACATCCTAAGCACCCAGGCCCTCACCTCTCTAGACACTAGCCAGGGTGTGTGCGTGTGTGCGCGCGTGTGTGTGTGTGTGTGTGTGTGTGTGTGTGTGTGTGTGTGTGTGTGTGTGTGTGTGTGTGTGTGTGTGTGTGTGTGTGTGTGTGTGTGTGTGTGTGTGTGTGTGGCGTTGGCAGTAGGCTGGTTTCATCTCTCATGTCATGGCGGCCCTGCCGCTGGGGTCTCTAAAGTGCTCCTGCCCGGGCGCTGGGACGTTCTTCGGTTCCCCTTTAAAATATTGAAGAGGCGGCGCCCAAAATAAGTAAGAGGAGATAAGACAAGGAGCTGGGAGCCTGGAGCCTGGAGCCGTGCCCTACAGTGGCAGGGAGGGAGACTCCGTCTCATGTTCTCATCCACTTGTAGTTTCTGATCTGGAGCATTATAGCAACATCACCTGCAGGTGCTGACCTGTTCTGTCAATACCATGTGAGCCATCTAGGAGAGGTAAAATAAGATATTAAAACTCTCCGTGTTCTCAGCCTCTCCTCGTTGTTTGTTCTCTGTCAGTGTATGATGGCTTTACGCAGCCAGGCCTGGCAGTGGTTAGGATAGGTAGCTGGAGAGGTGCTAGTGGGCACAGTGGGATCTGGCCATTCAGTGTTGATGACTGTGTCATCTCTGGCCAGTGAGAGCCCTAGCTGGCTTTATAGCAGTAGTAAGGACTGACTGGGACTGCATTGACTGACTGACTGTGGCTCTAATAAACTTTCAATATGCTCTCCAACACTCCAGTGCCACTGTGTAAACTAAAAGCACACAAACCCCTGGGCTTGGCCTGCCATAAAGACCTTTATACACACTGTGTGAACCAGTAAACCTCTATAATGACAGGGGTTCACAGCCCTCACAGACCCAGGGCAGTATTATACACACTGAAGACATGGGCAAGAGAAGTCCATATGATAAAGGGCTGGGTCTGATGGTGTAATGATCCTTGATGGGCTGGGACAGTGTCGTGCCTCATATAACAGCTGGTTTAGCCCAGCGCAGACCTCCAGGTTTGTGGTCTGCCTAGACTGCGTAGGCATCAGGGGAAGATGGCCTGTTGTCAGAGCGTGTGTGTACTATCAAGACAGATGGTTTGTCCTCTGAAAGTATGGCCCTGTAAATATTATACCCAATTCTTGAACATTTGGCAACTACTTCCGTTTGAAAAGTCTCATCTCATCTACCTTGCGCGATCACGTCTCTACATACTAAAGAAAACATCACAATACTCGGAGGATGTCTGGGGTGGCAGTTTGCTAGATTGAATCCCCGAGCTGACAAGGTAAAAATCTGTCGTCCTGCCCCTGAACAAGGCAGTTAACCCACTGTTCCTAGGCCATCATTGTAAATAATAATTTGTTCTTAATTGACTTGCCTAGTTAAATAGAAATGAAATGTCTAGTTACTGGTTAGAAACAACAGCCATTATTACAACTGCCTTGGGTCTGTTTCAAACCTAGGTTTATATCTTCCCTGCACAGCCTTTCTCCATCTCTCTTTCACGTGACTGGCTATACAGCAGCACCCTTCCCTGTGCCCACCTCTGCCCCATCCTGCTGATCTCATCTGGAGCTGGAGCAGGTGTTGGGGAGAGATTGCGGCAGGCAGGCTGAGGGAGGTCTCTCCACCGGGGCTGATGACACCTCTCCTCTCCCTCTCCCGCTCTTCTCCTCTGCCTCCCTCTCTTCTCCTCTCCCTCTCTTCTCCTCTGCCTCTCCCTCTCTTCTCCTCTCCCTCTCTTCTCCTCTGCCTCCCTCTCTTCTCCTCTGCCTCCCTCTCTTCTCCTCTGCCTCTCCCTCTCTTCTCCTCTGCCTCTCCCTCTCTTCTCCTCTCCCTCTCTTCTCCTCTCCCGCTCTTCTCCTCTCCCTCTCCCTCTCTTCTCCTCTGCCTCCCTCTCTTCTCCTCTGCCTCCCTCTCTTCTCCTCTGCCTCCCTCTCTTCTCCTCTGCCTCCCTCTCTTCTCATCTGCCTCTCCCTCTCTTCTCCTCTGCCTCTCCCTCTCTTCTCCTCTCCCTCTCTTCTCCTCTCCCTCTCCCTCTTCTCCTCTCCCTCTCTTCTCTGCCTCTCCCTCTCTTCTCCTCTGCCTCTCCCTCTCTTCTCCTCTCCCTCTCTTCTCCTCTCCCTCTCCCGCTCTTCTCCTCTGCCTCTCTTCTCCTCTGCCTCTCTTCTCCTCTGCCTCTCCCTCTCTTCTCCTCTCCCTCTCCCTCTCTTCTCCTCTGCCTCTCCCTCTCTTCTCCTCTCCCTCTCTTCTCCTCTGCCTCTCCCTCTCTTCTCCTCTCCCTCTCTTCTCCTCTGCCTCTCCCTCTCTTCTCCTCTCCCTCACCCGCTCTTCTCCTCCGCCTCTCTTCTCCTCTGCCTCTCTTCTCCTCTGCCTCTCTTCTCCTCTGCCTCTTCCTCTCTTCTCCTCTCCCTCTCTTCTCCTCTCCCTCTCCCTCTCTTCTCCTCTGCCTCTCTTCTCCTCTGCCTCTCCCTCTCTTCTCCTCTCCCTCTCTTCTCCTCTCCCTCTCCCTCTCTTCTCCTCTGCCTCTCCCTCTCTTCTCCTCTGCCTCTCTTCTCCTCTCCCTCTCTTCTCCTCTGCCTCTTCCTCTCTTCTCCTCTCCCTCTCCCGCTCTTCTCCTCTGCCTCTCGATTCAATACAATCCAAGGGGCTTTATTGGCATGGGCCAAATCAAGTGAGGTAGATAATATACAAAAGTGAAATTAAACAGTAAACATTACACATACACACACATTACAAATGTCATATTATATATATATATATATATATACAGTGTTGTAACAATGTACAAATGGTTAAAGTACACAAGGGAAAGTAAATAAGCATAAATATGGGTTGTATTTGGGTATATGGGTGTTTGTTCACTGTTTGCCCTTTTCTTGTGGCAACAGGTCACAAATCTTGCTGCTGTGATGGCACACTGTGGAATTTCACCCAGTTGAGGAACAATGGGAAAGTCTTAATGCTTTGAAAGTTGAGAAACTTGTAAATGAACTTTTGAGAAAATGGCCCATGAATGTTTTGTTACACCTACTGGTGAGCTCTTCTTTGTCTACACCCATTCAGCATCGTTCACACCCTCTTAAGCCTTAGCCCCACCCATCTCTTTAAGGATTCACATGTGAATCCACCAACGAATTTCAAGACTAAAGGCTGGTTTATGCTACGCCTATCGACATGTCTGTAGACAGTTGTCGCAGTCACATCATGAACATTCTATTGTCGTTCGACATCAAACTTGACATTGTCGTTAGGAAAAGTATAAACACAAAAACTACAGTCTGCATGACATCAGCAGCCGGGTGGTCCAAAATAGCATAACTGGTGTATTTTAACACCAATAAACCCACCCGTTTAAAAATGAATTTAGTACATGTTAATCTAGCAAACCAGGCAACTAAAAGCAACTTTCTAAACAATGTTTTGGTTTGTTTCTAGCTTGTTAGCTAGCTAGCTAATGTTAAGTTAGCTGGCTAGCCAGTTCAAATACTGAACAAATCGTATAACTGACAACGTCTTAATTTTATCTCATTTGTATTCATTATTACAGGAAAATAAACTCACAACAAGATCATTATTTACAAGTTAATAGCGAGCCAATTGCAGAAAATAGCTTACGGTTGCGAGTGTGACGAAATAAAAGCAGGGCATTCTACCTGAGAATTTTAGAACTTGGACACTGTGTCATTGTTGTATCCTAATTAGATGTTGGTGCAGGTCATGTTGTCCTTCACATTACACACACTATATAAAAAAAATCACCGTTTATTTGTCAGATGCACAGGATACAGAAGGTGTAGATGATACAGTGAAGTGGTAACTTGCATAGTGGAGTGAACCATAATCCCAACTCATGACTCATGACTGCATGAATCTGCAGGTAGCTAACCAACCAGGTTCAATGTTAGCTAGCTAACATTAGACTATAACTAGCAATGCAAATGGTTCTGAGATACAAATAATATTACTACACAGATCATACACGTAACGTTAGCTAGCGAGCCAGCCAGCTAAAGTCAGCTAGCTAGCTAACAGTTCACTTTAACTTGAAATGACAACGACTTTCTGACAAAATTAGAAATGCATAATATCTGAAAATGTAGCTAACTAGACTCTCTTACCCGTATACATGGATGGACACTTCTCCCTCTCTGTCACCATGGTTGCCCTTAGTTTGAAGATGTAATCCTTGACAGGTGTTTTATACAACAGCCTTCTTTGTGTTCTCTTTTCAACTGCCTCTGCAGAAAGTGGAGAGCAACACTTTTGCAGTTATTTGTGATATCTTTCAAAAAAGCCGCATTAGAGAGGATTAGATAGGCATACTGACCAGCTCATATTATAGACAGAAACGTGCTACATGGCAGACCAATACGAACTCATCTCTCGGCATGTCCAGCCCGTCCATTATCTCAGCCAATCATGGCTAGAAGAAAGGCTCCTTTTTCCGTGGCTAAACCAACTAGACTTGTAATTTAACAATAGTATTTATTAGTATTAACAGATGTCATATAGTGCAAGTTTGTTATTAATGTGCATGAAAGTATACATGTTGCAGAAGGCATTTCTGCAAAAAAAAACGCATTTTGATAAATAAAATAAAAACTTTCGAATGCTTCTCCTGTGAAGTAGTGACGAAACGAGTCACATATGGACACCAAGGTCAGCAGTCAGTAGCAGGACTGGGAAGAAGAGGGGTTCAAGCTAACACACACACATAGAGTGGAGAGATTTGGGCTGGCTGTACAGTGAGTCAGGGATGCCAGTGCCAGAGACAGGGTGGGGGTGGGGGGAGGAACAGAGAGTGACAGTCAGGAACACATCCTCTGACGCATGCACTCCATTAATGACCATATGCACACACACCCACATGCTCACGCACATGAGTGCACACACACACACACACGCACACACACCCACACACTCACGCACATGAGTGCACACACACACACACACACACACACACAGACATACACACCCACACGCTCACGCACATGAGTGCACACACACACACACATACACACCCACACGCTCACGCACATGAGTGCACACACACACATACACACCCACACGCTCACGCACATGAGTGCACACACACACACACACAATGTACAGTCACACATACAGCGGCTTGTATTACACATCAACACACATACACACATACACACACATACACACACACACACACACATACACACACACACACACACTGACAAAAATGAAGACAGTTACATATTTTGTACACTCAGGAACAGTAGGAGTAAACAAGTACAAAGAATCATAAATACATTATTACAGTTATCCCATTTAGTCATGAACAAAGTACGCATATTGTACTGCATGTACAGACGTACGTCAGCTGAGATATGATCAGGCGTTAGATTGGGCCCACTGGTTCCGAGATCCAGTACATATGATTCAAATGAGAGTCAGGTGGACCTGAGACCCGTACCTGCTTTGGTTATTCAAATTATCTCATTAAAAATGGTTGTCCACATTTAATTTTCCACAGCCAAAACCACAAGTAAGCAACATCAAAATCACAAAGCAAAAGAAAATATTATAAAAAATCAACCCCATAGTAGAATAGTTATCATATTAATCATATTAATCGCGAGGTAAATTGTGAGAGCAGCATAGGGAGAGATATGCATGCAGTCATTGTACAACATTCCTAATGCAGTTGGAGGGAAACACAACTTTAAAGCAGTTTCGATGGCCACTGTAGAAAGACAAAATGCAGCATTTTAGAACCTGAGTTCCTAGCAGCTGCGTGGTTTTTGCTCGTTAGCACTCACCAATGGCATTGAATGCATAGGGAAGACCGGGGTTAAATGTAACAGAGCCAGGTGTAACAGGTCGGCCGACATTATACTCACACTACGTCATCCTTGGTTGGCTGAGTGGCAGGTGAACGGTTTTTTGGGGGACATTCAAGTCGTCAATATGTTGCTAATTAGCAACAAGATAGCCTTTATGTTTAGCCTTATCGATTGGCCCAATGGGTTAAATGCAGATGGCAGACCCTTTGCGTATTTATTTCTCATCACTATGCTGCATCAGGTGGGCGAAGTCAGGTGATTAGGCTTATTGCTAAATGTCACACCTGCCTGATAATATGGAATTTTTTTGGACTCATTTCTGGAGGGTGAAAATATATTTTACATGTCAGCATCATTTTATTTCCATTCATTCTGGAGTAGAATGTCCTTTTAAAATGTCACCCGAACTGACCTTCTCACAGTCATTCCCCCCCCCCCCCCCAAAAAAATCCCTCTGCGACCTGTAGTTTGCTGTGATATGTGCTTTTGTCAGTATTATATTGTTTAGGCCGGTATATTATATCACCTTCCCCCCATAAAGTGTACTTGTATGTGAAGACAAACACACGCAGTGAGATAGAACGAGCCTGTGCAGCAGCCATCCACTCTATGGAGAGTCTCATCATAGTCTGAAACTAACTTTGCATACTGCCCAATTATACTTCTCCTCCCCCTCACACACACACACACACACGCTGGGAGACAAAGGGTCTGGAAGGATTAACGGATCACTTCCCAATTTCCCCCGGCTGTCTCCGTCTCCGTCTGGGCAGTAATCAGATCATCACACACCTGACTTGGTGAAGCTGAATTCTATTAGGCTTCATTAACACTAATTATCCCCTGCTATTACCCCATGCTGCTCCCATCCTCCCCATGCTGCTCCCATCCTCCCCATGCTGCTCCCATCCTCCCCATGCTGCTCCCATCCTCCCCATGCTGCTCCCATCCTCCCCATGCTGCTCCCATCCTCCCCATGCTGCTCCCATCCTCCCATCCTCCCCATGCTGCTCCCATCCTCCCCATGCTGCTCCCAACCTCCCCATTCTCTCCTTTCTTTTCCTGTACCATCCCTCTCCTCCCCCTCTCCCAACCTCCCCCGGTCCACTGCCAGTCCCCATCCTCCCTTTTCCTCTGGATCTCTCCATCAACCTCTTCTCCCCTGGCCCCCTCCCTCTCCTTCCACAGTCCCCATCAACCTCTTCTACCCCGGCCCCCTCCCTCTCCTTCCACAGTCCCCATCAACCTCTTCTCCCCTGGCCCCCTCCCTCTCCTTCCACAGTCCCCATCAACCTCTTCTCCCCTGGCCCCCTCCCTCTCCTTCCACAGTCCCCATCAACCTCTTCTCCCCCGGCCCCCCCCCTCTCCTTCCACAGTCTCCATCAACCTCTTCTCCCCTGGCCCCCTCCCTCTCCTTCCACAGTCCCCATCAACCTCTTCTCCCCTGGCCCCCTCCCTCTCCTTCCACAGTCCCCATCAACCTCTTCTCCCCTGGCCCCCTCCCTCTCCTTCCACAGTCTCCATCAACCTCTTCTCCCCTGGCCCCCTCCCTCTCCTTCCACAGTCCCCATCAACCTCTTCTCCCCTGGCCTCCTGCCTCTCCTTCCACAGTCCCCATCAACCTCTTCTCCCCTGGCCCCCTCCCTCTCCTTCCACAGTCCCCATCAACCTCTTCTCCCCTGGCCTCCTGCCTCTCCTTCCACAGTCCCCATCAACCTCTTTTCTTCCTCTGGCCCCCTCCCTCTCCTTCCACAGTCCCCATCAACCTCTTTTCTTCCTCTGGCCTACTCCAGTCCGCCCGTCGCCTCCACTGTGAGTTTCTCCCCACTGTGAGTCTCTCCCCACTGTGAGTCTCTCCCCACTGTGAGCCTCTCCCCACTGTGAGTCTCTCCCCACTGTGAGCCTCTCCCCACTGTGAGTCTCTCCCCACTGTGAGCCTCTCCCCACTGTGAGTCTCTCCCCACTGTGAACCTCTCCCCACTGTGAGTCTCTCCCCACTGTGAGCATCTCCCCACTGTGAGTATCTCCCCACTGTGAGCCTCTCCCCACTGTGAGTCTCTCCCCACTGTGAGCCTCTCCCCACTGTGAGCATCTCCCCACTGTGAGTCTCTCCCCACTGTGAGCCTCTCCCCACTGTGAGTCTCTCCGCACTGTAAGCCTCTCCCCACTGTGAGTCTCTCCCCACTGTGAGCCTCTCGCCACTGTGAGTCTCTCCCCACTGTGAGCCTCTCCCCACTGTGAGTCTCTCCCCACTGTGAGCCTCTCCCCACTGTGAGTCTCTCCCCACTGTGAGTCTCTCCCCACTGTGAGCCTCTCCCCACTGTGAGTCTCTCCCCACTGTGAGTCTCTCCCCACTGTGAGTCTCTCCCCACTGTGAGCCTCTCCCCACTGTGAGTCTCTCCCCACTGTGAGCCTCTCCCCACTGTGAGCATCTCCCCACTGTGAGCCTCTCCCCACTGTGAGTCTCTCCCCACTGTGAGTCTCTCCCCACTGTGAGTCTCTCCCCACTGTGAGTCTCTCACCACTGTGAGCCTCTCCCCATCCCTCTACACCCCCGGATTATTGTTTTTTAATGATCACCCACATACTGTAGCTCCCACAACCCATGCCCACAGTACCCTTCCTCTCTGTGGTCTCCTCTAACCAAAACACTCCGAGCCTTGCCTTATTCTGCTGGGGGTCACTCATAGCCACTCACACTCACTTCCCTGAAGAGGCCGGAGGGAGGGCCACTTCAAGTCCTTTGAAATAGTGCTACTATGGACACTTCCCTGTTCCCTTAGCCAGGATCTAGACATGAGATAAACAATTCTCTCCTCTCTGAGTGGACTGAGCATGTGTGGGATGAGATAGTGTTTTCACAATCAGCTAGGATGGAGCGTTTGGTTAAACATCTGGGAGAATCCTCAGAGGAGCAGGCTTTTACAGAGAGTTTGTGTTCATTTGTCCCTCCGCTCCCCTCGGCTGGCTTTGGGAGCGAGTCAGCACTTGTTTTATTGGCCGTTACTGTGTGTCAGGGAGCAAATCGCTTTTTACTAACAGGTGCGCTTGGAGGGCATGTGTGTGTGTTCCTGTACTTTTGGTATTGGGTGAATCATGTGCGTGTAGATTTGTGCACGCGTCAGTGTAGGCTGTGTGATTGTGTGTGTGAGTCGACACGCGTTGGTGTGTGTTGGCGGTGTTTGCCATGTTGTGTGTCCTAATAGGCTGGTGATGATGAAACTGATTCCCTCTGTGCTGTTTATTATCACATTTAGTGTAATTACATAATTAGTCCTAATCACCCACCTGAGGTGGCAGTACGCTGCGGCAAGCAGGCAACACACTATTACAGAACAAACACAGTGAGGGGGGGGGAGAGAGAAGGGGGAGTCAGAGAGAGGGAGCGACCTCAGCACATCTCACACTCATTAACACACCCCTCTCTCTATTCTCTCTCTCTTGCTCATTATCACTCTCTTCATCTTTCACATGCATGGACACACATGCCCAGTACGCACATACACACACACACACACACACTCGCTGTGCTTACCTCATCAACCATGATGTGATGGCTAGCGTGTCAGTAGCAAACATTGATATGAATCAGGAGACTCCAGAGGAAAATAAGAGAAAGGGATATATTTGTCTACAGTGGTCAGAGTTGAGGGAATGAGACGCTGGCTGGTGCAGTTGTATACATTAGTTAACATATTGCTCCAGTCTCTTATTGAGAGGGGGGTTAGACGGGGAGCGGGTAGTCCGTGCAGTACCACAAGACAAATCTCACGTTTCAAATTCCATTTGAAAGAACATGAAATTCAATCTTCCCGTCCAATCTGCGGCGTGCTGTCATTGCTCATGCCAGCAATAGCAATCAGAGATATTGTATTCACTCTTCTCTGCCTCCCGGTGTCAATTTATGTGTGTGTTTTCCAGTAAATGTATTAAATGTAATTTAAGCCGTTTCAAGATGCTGATTGTTTACTTTTTGTTTTGTTCAATCTGGTTCTGTTCTATTTGTCATTCTGCATGCAGGTCTTTGCACAGCGTTTCATTAATGTGAATCGTCCGCAACACTTCCATAAACTCTCAAAGCTGTTTCCCAAATGGCACCCTATTCCCTACGGAGTCCTATGGGCCTTGGTCAAAAGTAGTGCACTGTATAGGGAATAGGGTGCCATTAGAGTCGAACCACATACTCCCCCACTGTCAAACTGCCTCTGTAAATCTCCACATTCAATTCTATTTTACCCTGTGTGGTGAATGGCACAAGTTGAAAGAAGTATTGTGTTGGTTGTTGGGGCTGGTCATTTAAGAAATGAGTGACATTTGAGTCAGACATTAGGTTTGACACCCTGCGCTGTGCAATAGGCCCCCACCCGCATCCTCAGACTGTGTGAGTAGAATATAACAGAGACAGGAAGCCACTCGGATAGACAAACTGACTGACAGACATAGACAACACACACACACACACACACACACACACACACACACACACACACACACACACACACACACACACACACACACACACTAGAGATAGGTACGGTCCCAGGATCCCAATGGTGTTACATTCTCCCCACTGACAGAGACAGGACAGGAGAGTTGGGTGTGGGGGTGCTTACGTGCGTTTGTTTACATGTGTGTGTGCGTGTGTGTGTGTGCGTGTGTGTGGGTGGGTGTGTGTGTGTGGTTGTGTGTGACATTCAGAGAGAGACAGGACAATGCAACACAGAGAACCCAGAGAACGCGTCGTCCACATAATGAGACAGGGCAGGGTTACATGGTCCTCCAGGGGCCCAGGGGGCCACACCAGGGGGGCGGGGGAGCTGCTGGAATGTGTCAGCCCTGACACGGCTCACGGAGGACGCAGCCTGGCGGTGCTAGTCCCCTCTGTCACAGTGTGTGTGTGAAGGATGACAGCCACAGACAGAGGGTGACACACACAGATCCTCTCTCTCTCTACACCTGTGACAGAGACAAACACACAGACTTATCTGTATGCAGACGGGCACCAGACAGACATCCCACAATGTTTATCATATGGAGTGAAGCACTAATTAAGATTGGTTCTGTCCTGTGTGTGTGTGTGTGTGTGTGTGTGTGTGTGTGTGTGTGTATGTGTGAGTGTGTGTGTGTGTGTGTGTGTGTGTGTGTGTGTGTGTGTGTGTGTGTGTGTGTGTGTGTGTGTGTGTGTGTGTGTGTGTGTGTGTGTGTGTGTGTGCACGCTGAAGTGGCTTCACCTGCTCCCTCCTGACAGCTAACACACTGTAATAGGCTGATATAGGAGGGGAGGAGGGCTTGAGAGGTATAGATGTTTTGTTTGCAATTTTAGTTTCTTCCATCTCAACTCAACATCTCACTTTCCCAGCTTCTATAGCCCCGTTAACTTCTCCCTATGCTAGAATGCAGTGGCAGCACTTTTTAGGCCTCAACCACCCATCAAAAGCCTCTTTACAGGGAGACCCAGATGTGCCACGCCATCTTCATTCTCATCAAGTATCACTCAGGGAGGTAGACTCCGCTTTCAAGGAGCTAATGATGGGAGGTAATTGCTCTTGATATGTAGGATATTTACTAAGAGGTCGTAAACTCACTTCTCCTGGAGAAGAAGTAGGAGCTGTAGTGTGGTAGCTGTATACCTACTATAGTGTGGTAGCTGTATACCTACTCTAGTGTGGTAGCTGTCTGCCTACTCTAGTGTGGTAGCTGTCTACCTACTATAGTGTGGTAGCTGTCTACCTACTCTAGTGTGGTAGCTGTCTACCTACTATAGTGTGGTAGCTGTCTACCTAGTCTAGTGTGGTAGCTGTCTACCTACTCTAGTGTGGTAGCTGTCTACCTACTCTAGTGTAGTAGCTGTCTACCTACTATAGTGTGGTAGTTGTCAACCTACTCTAGTGTGGTAGCTGTATACCTACTCTAGTGTGGTAGCTTTGTTTCTACTTTAGTGTGGTAGCTGTATTCCTACTTTAGTGTGGTAGCTGTATACCTACTCTAGTGTGGTAGCTGTCTACCTACTCTAGTGTGGTAGCTGTCTACCTAGTCTAGTGTGGTAGCTGTATACCTACTCTAGTGTGGTAGCTGTATACCTACTCTAGTGTGGTAGCTGTCTACCTACTCTAGTGTGTTAGCTGTCTACCTACTATAGTGTGGTAGCTGTATACCTACTCTAGTGTGGTAGCTTTGTTTCTACTTTAGTGTGGTAGCTGTATTCCTACTTTAGTGTGGTAGCTGTATACCTACTCTAGTGTGGTAGCTGTATACCTACTCTAGTGTGGTAGCTGTCTACCTAGTCTAGTGTGGTAGCTGTATACCTACTCTAGTGTGGTAGCTTTGTTTCTACTTTAGTGTGGTAGCTGTATACCTACTCTAGTGTGGTAGCTTTGTTTCTACTTTAGTGTGGTAGCTGTATTCCTACTTTAGTGTGGTAGCTGTATACCTACTCTAGTGTGGTAGCTGTATACCTACTCTAGTGTGGTAGCTGTATACCTACTCTAGTGTGGTAGCTGTCTACCTAGTCTAGTGTGGTAGCTGTATACCTACTCTAGTGTGGTAGCTTTGTTTCTACTTTAGTGTGGTAGCTGTATACCTACTCTAGTGTGGTAGCTGTCTACCTAGTCTAGTGTGGTAGCTGTATACCTACTCTAGTGTGGTAGCTTTGTTTCTACTTTAGTGTGGTAGCTGTATTCCTACTTTAGTGTGGTAGCTGTATACCTACTCTAGTGTGGTAGCTTTGTTTCTACTTTAGTGTGGTAGCTGTATTCCTACTTTAGTGTGGTAGCTGTATACCTACTCTAGTGTGGTAGCTGTCAACCTACTCTAGTGTCGTAGTTGTATACCTACTCCTGTGTGGTTGCTGTCTACCTACTCTAGTGTGGTAGCTGTCAACCTATTCTAGTGTGGTAGTTGTATACCTACTCTAGTGTGGTAGTTGTATACCTACTCTAGTGTGGTAGCTGTATACCTACTCTAGTGTGGTAGTTGTATACCTACTCTAGTGTCGTAGCTGTCTACCTACTCTAGTGTGGTAGCTGTCTGCCTACTCTAGTGTGGTAGCTGTGTACCTACTCTAGTGTGGTAGCTGTTGCTGTCTCACAGCCCTCAGAATGGATGCAAATATAATAATTAAGAGTCCTGGCCTAGAAGAGTCTTGGCTTTGTCTTCTCTTCAGGGACACATGTCTCTCTGTGTTTGTCCCGGCCAGGCCCAGACCCAGTCTTTGTTCCATGCTTTCAGACCCAGCCAAGGGCAGCTCGTCCCCTGCCAAGGCCCAGTCATGTGCTCTCATCCCAGACTCCAGGCCCGAGGGAGCTCTCTGGGTCTTCAAAGCTGGGCCTCTCTCTAGAATGTCAAATCATTTCAGTCTGAGTCCATTCTCTGTCTCTGTGACTCTCCCCCTCCTTCTCCCTCTCCCTCCCCCCACAGTCTCTGAGTCTTCTAGCTACTGCTGGAGATGACGGGGGAGCTTTTCACACAGATGAGGAGAGAGTCAGTCCAAGTCCAACCTCAGTCAGGCAGTGAAAGAGAGATAGAGAAACAGAGAGAGAGAGAGGGGGAGAGATAGGGAGGAGTGCCACGAGGAACCTCCTCAGCTCATTCTGTACCCAGAGGGGCCCTGATATTGAATTAAGAGTCGCATCCTTGCATGCAAATATGGCTGCCAGGAGCTGGTTGTCACTTTAAACAGGGGCACATAAAATGACTGCTTGATTACCACTGAGGCTTGAATTTCAGCCTCAGACATCACTGTGATCACCCCCCCCCCCCCCTGTGGACTTCAAGTCCGTTAAACATGAGCCAAAGAGCACAAAATGACATTCAACGACACTTCATCCACGTGTCACAAAGCTGACATAACGGTTGACATAGTGTACAGCTGACGTGCAGATAGAGTGACTGTCATAAACAGGGCTGGCGGTCCCATTACAAATGATGCTTCAATTTGACCACGATGTCATGCAGTGCAGACAGTGGGTTATAGGTCGGGGTGCTCTAACCTAAATCTCTGCATATGTCATTACACTAACATTGTTTGATTGAATGGCTCCAGAGCGCAATACCATTTGTGATGAGAGGCCATTAAACATGGGGAATATCATCATCTCATATTTCTGACTGTATTATGTTCCGAGGAGATTGTGGTCTGTTGCTCATACAGATTTGGGACCGTCCACACGTGCGTATCTTTGACTATAATGTTGAAAGCCGTGGGAGGACGATATTGTCCGACGTGATTTTGTAAACCAGACTCTAACGTGTTGGCATCTCGCCCACTGTGGGAGTGTTGTCATGCAAATTCAGCCAAACATTTCCACTAACACGTTCAGATTCCTGTGTGTGTGTGTGTGTGTGTGTGTGTGTGTGCGTGTGTGCGCGCGTGCACGTGCGTGCGTGTGTGTGTGTGTGTGTGTGTGCGTGTGTGTGTGTGTGTGTGTGTGTGTGTGTGTG
>NC_088244.1:31113238-31115738 GCF_036934945.1 Oncorhynchus masou masou
TGTTTTTGCTCTTTATTTGTTATAGAGCCAAAAGGATTGGAGAAGTGGTTTACCCATACATCTCCATTTTGGATAGATAATTCTTCGTGTTGTTGTTTGTTTAGTGTTTTCCAATTTTCCCAGAAGTGGTTAGAGTCTATGGATTCTTCAATTAAACCTCAATTAAACCTTCAATTAAAACTGTCTCTCTCTCTCTGTCTCTCTCTATGACTTCACATGCATGTGTTTGTTTGAACCTTCTACATGACTGTGTATGTGAACCTGAGTGAACATAACTGCAAAGCACATGGTAGAGGGGCAACTGTGAAGCATACGCACTAAATACAGCCATATTGACAGTTAAGACAGTTAAGGAACCAGAGGATCCCACCCCCTCAATCTGGCCTCCCCCCCCCCCCACACACACACACACTGATGATGTGAATGATGCTTGTTCTCTTATTACAAATGGGGGTTCCAGGAACCTTAGGGGTCCAACTTACAAAAAACATCCCCCAGCAGCAGAGAAGGAAATGACTTCTGATGCAGGATGCCCTCCCTGGCCTCTTGTGCTCCGGACCCTCCACCCTCCTCCGCCCGCCGCCCCCTGTAGCCTGCTGCGTTTGTGTAGCAAAGATTAAGCTGCTCTGACGAAGCTGTGTTTACAAATATGCAGGCAGAGAAACAGGCCAAGCGGTGCTGAATAGGAATAGAATACAAATTGCTTTTTTATCTCTCCCAGGGCCAGGGCAAGAGAAAATGTGTTTGCGATTGTTGCTCCTCCGCCTGTGAAGGATAAAGCCTGGGCACTTGCTTTAGAGTCGCTGTTAGCATTCATCCTAGCCTCTCTCCTTCTCTCTTTCTCTTCCTCTTCTCACACTCTCCTCCACCTCTCCTTCTCCTCCTCCTGGTCTCCACACTCTCCCCCTCCCTAGCTCGCTCTGCCCTGGTAGGTTTTTTTCTTGCTGTTTCCTTGGTAATCAACTCTCCTCCTCTCCTCCCTTCATGTCTCCCTAACGTACACTCTTCCTGCTTCTATATGTGTGCATCTCCCTCCCTCAATTTTCTACACCCTCTCCCCCTTCCTGATGCTATAAGCTGAACCTCTCATATTCTTCCTCCTCTCCCTCTACCGTATCTGTCTCCCTATCTCCTCCTCCTCTCTCTTTTACTCCCTCTCACCCTCCTCCTCTCCTCTTTTCTCTCTGTAGGTCTTGCTATGATTTACAGTCTCTCCCAGCCCCTCCTTGCTCACACAGGAGCTATTGGAAATGTACAATGGCTATAGATCACGGTGGGGTGTGTGGGAGAGGGGTACAGTCTGTGAGCGTGTACTAATCTCCCCTAACAGAACTGAGCAGCTTTACACATTTGGGCTATCTCTTACAATTAGGCAACAACATGGCCGCCCGGCCTGCCAGCGCCACCGCAATGGAACGGAGGTGGGAGGCTGTGATGTCACGGGCCAGTGATGTCATTGGTGTGTGTGTGTGTGTGTGTGTGTGTGTGTGTGTGCGTGTGCGTGTGCGTGTGCGTGTGTGTGTGTGTGTGTGTGTGTTAGAGGGGAACAGAGCAGAGGGCTGCTGTCTCTACTCTCATTCATTCAGAGGACATTCTCTCTCCCCTTTTTGTTTCCACCCGGTGGCACTTTTATCCTTACCTCAGCTCTCACAGGAAGGTTAATGGCCGGTCACACAGACTCAAACAACGCCATTTATGTTTATTAAGCACTGTGCAGACTCCTGAACTGACTGACTCTATGCCTTATTCCTTGACGTCTAATTTGAATATGGAGGGCGAGGCTTCATTCATTATGTTGTGACTATGAGCCCAGCTAATTTAGCCAATGTCTCGGAAAGCACATAAAACACCCGACTTACATTTCTTGTGGGACCTGAGCTTTTTTTCCATAGCAGATCTACAAATCACATCACCCTGTGGCATTCTCATTCTCTCTCAGTCAGATGAATGAGTTGGTATTTCTCTCACTTCTCTCCCTCCGTGAGTGCACTAGATGGGCTGTGAGATCAAAGGTGGATCCATATATACGTCTACAGTAGGAAGGCATAGATATTCCATTGGCTCTCCTCCATCAATGCATTTGGGTTTGACTAAGCACTATAGCCATGGAGTTTAGGGACCGGTAAGTCTTCTCCTTTGACTCAGCTGTTTCCACCAGCCAGCCAAGGACAGCTCAGAGTTGACCCTTGACCTGCTGCCTTTTAACTGCGTCCCAAATGTGGATGCTGAGTGGGTATGTATGTAGATGTATTATGGTACATGCCCACTATCACAGGACCCAAACACCCTCTTCCTTATCACCTACCTCTAGGCTGACCTCTAGATTTCCTGTCCAGAATGTTAAAACACCTTGAGCCCAAAGGAGTAATGAGTATTTGTTTGCATTAGACGGATAGAGTCCAAAGCTTCATTCCATTAAAGAGGGTAATGGAGGCAATCAGGGTGTCCTGCCTGCCTGTGTCCCAAATGGCACCCTATTCCCGCTGTAGCCCTATGGGCC
>NC_088244.1:31123238-31130738 GCF_036934945.1 Oncorhynchus masou masou
GTCCTGTAGGTCTTCAGTCCAACCCTCTTCCTGGAGATCTACTGTCCTGTAGGTCTTCAGTCCAACCCTCTTCCTGGAGATCTACTGTCCTGTAGGTCTTCAGTCCAACCCTCTTCCTGGAGATCTACTGTCCTGTAGGTCTTCAGTCCAACCCTCTTCCTGGAGATCTACTGTCCTGTAGGTCTTCAGTCCAACCCTCTTCCTGGAGATCTACTGTCCTGTAGATATTCAGTCCAACCCTCTTCCTGGAGATCTACTGTCCTGTAGGTTTTCAGTCCAACCTGTATCCTGGAGATCTACTGTCCTGTAGGTCTTCAGTCCAACCCTCTTCCTGGAGATCTACTGTCCTGTAGGTTTTCAGTCCAACCCTCTTCCTGGAGATCTACTGTCCTGTAGGTTTTCAGTCCAACCCTCTTCCTGGAGATCTACTGTCCTGTAGGTTTTCAGTCCAACCCTCTTCCTGGAGATCTACTGTCCTGTAGGTTTTCAGTCCAACCTGTATCCTGGAGATCTACTGTCCTGTAGGTCTTCAGTCCAACCCTCTTCCTGGAGATCTACTGTCCTGTAGGTTTTCAGTCCAACCCTCTTCCTGGAGATCTACTGTCCTGTAGGTTTTCAGTCCAACCCTCTTCCTGGAGATCTACTGTCCTGTAGGTTTTCAGTCCAACCCTCTTCCTGGAGATCTACTGTCCTGTAGGTTTTCAGTCCAACCTGTATCCTGGAGATCTACTGTCCTGTAGGTCTTCAGTCCAACCCTCTTCCTGGAGATCTACTGTCCTGTAGATATTCAGTCCAACCCTCTTCCTGGAGATCTACTGTCCTGTAGGTTTTCAGTCCAACCTGTATCCTGGAGATCTACTGTCCTGTAGGTCTTCAGTCCAACCCTCTTCCTGGAGATCTACTGTCCTGTAGGTCTTCAGTCCAACCCTCTTCCTGGAGATCTACTGTCCTGTAGGTCTTCAGTCCAACCCTCTTCCTGGAGATCTACTGTCCTGTAGGTTTTCAGTCCAACCCTCTTCCTGGAGATCTACTGTCCTGTAGAGAATATAGAGAATATAGAGAAGAAATAGCAGTGGAGGAGAGAGTTGGCCTAATGATTCCAGAGCTGGCTGAGAGTGCCGGTGTGCTCAGTGTAACACAGACAGACTGTCAGACAGACATATAGACAGACGCATGGCAGGGCTCAGACAGTAAGACGTTGCTGTCGTCACGCTGGAGAAAACAGCAAATTGGCAACATAAATAAGGTGTCACGGTCTGATTAAGAGATGCCTTCACAGTTCACACGTCATTATGATCTAATGAGAGAGTTTCCCCTTTTCCTCACTCTCCTCTCTATTTCTCTCTATATATTTCTCTCTATATATTTCTCTCTATCTCTCTCTGTCTCTCTCTTTCTCTATCTCTCTGTCTCTCTCTTTCTCTCACTCTATCTCTCTGTCTCTCTTTCTCTCTATCTCTGTCTCTCTGTCTCTCTATCTCTCTATCGCTATCTCTCTCTGTCTCTCTATCTCTATCTATCACTATTTCTCTCTCTATTTCTCTCTTTCTCTCTATCACTATTTCTCTCTCTATTTCTCTCTCTTTCTCTTTCTCTCTATCTCTGTCTCTCTCTATCTCTCTATCGCTATCTCTCTATCACTATCTCTCTATCTCTCTATCACTATCTACCTCTCTATTTCTCTCTCTCTCTCTCGTTCTCTCTCTCTCTATTTCTCTCTTTCTCTCTCTATCTCTCTATCTCTCTATCTCTCTATCACTATTTCTCTCTCTATTTCTCTCTCTTTCTCTCTCTTTCTCTCTATCTCTGTCTCTCTCTATCTCTCTATTGCTATCTCTCTCTATCTCTCTATCTCTCTATCACTATCTCCCTCTCTATTTCTCTCTATCTCGTTCTCTCTCTCTCTATTTCTCTCTCTCTTTCTCTCTCTCTCTCTCTCTCTCTCTCTCTCTCTCTCTCTCTCTCTCTCTCTCTCTCTCTCTGCCAACCTTGCCCCGCTCCTCTTTTTGCTGTTTTTCGCCTCACGTCTCCCGTCCTCCATGATGGATGGGTCTGAGTGACACGTTGCCGGGGCGACAGGCTCGGACAGGAACCTGGGCTGTCAGACTGTCATGTGACGGCTGGTGGCCCTGCTGGCTGTTATGTCTGAGTACTTTATTTAAGCATGCTCTGGTCTGGACTGCTCTGGACTGCTCTGGACTGCTCTGGACTGGTCTGGACTGGTCTGGTCTGGACTGCTCTGGTCTGGACTGCTCTGGTCTGGACTGCTCTGGTCTGGGGAGCTGGGCGTGTGTTTGGTTATGTCCCAAAGGGCACTTTATTCCCTATATGGGCCCTGATCAAAAGTAGTACACTATAGGGAACACAGTGTCATTTAGGATACACCCTCTGTCTGTCTGTCTGCCTGCCTGCCTGCCTGCCTGCCTGCCTGCCTGTCTGTCTGTCTGTCTGTCTGTCTGTCTGTCTGTGACCCATTGGTCCTCATTGAACTCTGCCCCCACCTCTGCTCCGACTCACGATGGAGGGAACATGTTCAGGGCAGGGAGCAATACCACCTCATTCAACCAGGTGACCGTTCTGTTGCCGTAGCGGTGTTTTTTTCAGTGACATCTCCCAAATGAATTTGCTTCATCGGTGTTTGACTTTGGAGGGCGTCCGTGGTTGTAACTCTTATTGTGTCCTGACTACAATGACACGGAG
This sequence comes from Oncorhynchus masou masou, assembly GCF_036934945.1. Lineage (NCBI taxonomy): Eukaryota > Metazoa > Chordata > Actinopteri > Salmoniformes > Salmonidae > Oncorhynchus > Oncorhynchus masou. The sequence continues at coordinate 31,125,939 of NC_088244.1, forward strand.
TGAATACATTATAGCCACGGTGCTTGTAAATGATTTTCAACAATGGTGTGTTGTCTCATGTTCTATCGTTACTCTGTTGCACCTTCAGTACAAAGTAGCAGAAATCTGCCAATGAGTGTCAGGAGAGAGGAAATGTACACACTGAGAAACTGTGTGTGTTGGTGTGTGTGTGTGTGTGTGTGTGTGTGTGTGTGTGTGTGTGTGTGTGTGTGTGTGTGTGTGTGTGTGTGTGTGTGTGTGTGTGTGTGTGTGTGTGTGTGTGTGTGTGTGTGTGTGTGTGTGTGTGTGTGTGTGTTCGGTATGTGTTTTTGTCAGCAAGTGCGTGTGCATGTGTGCTTGCGTGTCACTATGTGTGTGCGTGTGTAATTCTGGTTGAAATGCTGGCCCAGTGATGTGCTGTCATCTGTCACAGCCCGAAGACAGCAAATAATGGCTCTGCTGCTGTCACTTTGTCACCAAGCCGCTCAGCCTGGAGAGAGACTCACAAACACTGGTAAATGATATGGGTCTTGAATTACTGATAAGCACTTGGAGTGTACTGAGCTCTGTCTGTAGGCGTGCTTTGTCTGACAGTGTATGTGAATGAGTGTCAGTGTGTACATGTATGTGTGAAAATGAGACTGTGTGTCTAAAGCTGTGTGTTTATAACTGTGTGTCTATAACTGTGTGTCTATAACTGTCCATTGCCAGACAGGAGTAATGGATGACAGAGCAGTGGTAGTGGGTGGAGGTATGCGTTCTATTCCAGACAGTAGTAATGGATGACAGAGCAGTGGTAGTGGGTGGAGGTATGCATTCTATTCCAGACAGGAGTAATGTATGACAGAGCAGTGGTAATGGGTGGAGGTATGCGTTCTATTCCAGACAGTAGTAATGGATGACAGAGCAGTGGTAGTGGGTGGAGGTATGCGTTCTATTCCAGACAGGAGTAATGTATGACAGAGCAGTGGTAGTGGGTGGAGGTATGCGTTCTATTCCAGACAGGAGTAATGTATGACAGAGCAGTGGTAGTAGTGTGGAGGTATGCGTTCTATTCCAGACAGGAGTAATGTATGACAGAGCAGTGTTAGTGGGTGGAGGTATGCGTTCTATTCCAGACAGTAGTAATGGATGACAGAGCAGTGGTAGTGGGTGGAGGTATGCGTTCTGTTGCAGCCAGAAGTAATGGATGGTGTTACAGTGTAACAATGAGACCAGATGGAAGTCCACATCACATGTCACGTGGTGCTCTGTAGCGCTGGTATTATCACTAAATGGCTGCTTTGTGTTGTAGACAATTGGAACACCCGGTAACTATTTGATCTATTGTATCATGCTTGTCTATGTGTGTTTGTTTATGTGTGTGTGTTTGCTCATGTGAGTGTGTCTATGTGTGTGCTGTGTTTGTGCTCTCATTACTGTGTGTGTTTATGCGTATGTTAAGATGTGTGATGGTCTTTCCACACCCAGCCCGTTGTCTGTGGCACTGCTGTGGTACGTTGGAATAATTAATCAGACTGTTTGATGTTTGCAAATGAGTGTTAATCCAGACTCAGTTCCTCTGCAGGCCCTACTCTTTAGAACTGGTGTTAATCCAGACTCAGTTCCTCTGCAGGCCCTACTCTTTAGAACTGGTGTTAATCCAGACTCAGTTCCTCTGCAGGCCCTACTCTTTAGAACTGGTGTTAATCCAGACTCAGTTCCTCTGCAGGCCCTACTCTTTAGAACTGGTGTTAATCCAGACTCAGTTCCTCTTCAGGCCCTACTCTTTAGAACTGGTGTTAATCCAGACTCAATTCCTCTGCAGGCCCTAATCTTTAGAACTGGTGTTAATCCAGACTCAGTTCCTCTGCAGGCCCTACTCTTTAGAACTGGTGTTAATCCAGACTCAGTTCCTCTTCAGGTCCTACTCTTTAGAACTGGTGTTAATCCAGACTCAGTTCCTCTTCAGGTCCTACTCTTTAGAACTGGTGTTAATCCAGACTCAGTTCCTCTGCAGGCCCTACTCTTTAGAACTGGTGTTAATCCAGACTCAGTTCCTCTGCAGGCCCTACTCTTTAGAACTGGTGTTAATCCAGACTCAGTTCCTCTGCAGGCTCTACTCTTTAGAACTGGTGTTAATCCAGACTCAGTTCCTCTGCAGGCCCTACTCTTTAGAACTGGTGTTAATCCAGACTCAGTTCCTCTGCAGGCCCTACTCTTTAGAACTGGTGTTAATCCAGACTCAGTTCCTCTGCAGGCCCTACTCTTTAGAACTGGTGTTAATCCAGACTCAGTTCCTCTGCAGGCTCTACTCTTTAGAACTGGTGTTAATCCAGACTCAGTTCCTCTGCAGGCCCTACTCTTTAGAACTGGTGTTAATCCAGACTCAGTTCCTCTGCAGGCTCTACTCTTTAGAACTGGTGTTAATCCAGACTCAGTTCCTCTGCAGGCCCTACTCTTTAGAACTGGTGTTAATCCAGACTCAGTTCCTCTGCAGGCCCTACTCTTTAGAACTGGTGTTAATCCAGACTCAGTTCCTCTTCAGGCCCTACTCTTTAGAACTGGTGTTAATCCAGACTCAGTTCCTCTGCAGGCCCTACTCTTTAGAACTGGTGTTAATCCAGACTCAGTTCCTCTTCAGGCTCTACTCTTTAGAACTGGTGTTAATCCAGACTCAGTTCCTCTTCAGGCCCTACTCTTTAGAACTGGTGTTAATCCAGACTCAGTTCCTCTGCAGGCCCTACTCTTTAGAACTGGTGTTAATCCAGACTCAGTTCCTCTGCAGGCCCTACTCTTTAGAACTGGTGTTAATCCAGACTCAGTTCCTCTGCAGGCCCTACTCTTTAGAACTGGTGTTAATCCAGACTCAGTTCCTCTTCAGGCCCTACTCTTTAGAACTGGTGTTAATCCAGACTCAGTTCCTCTTCAGGCCCTACTCTTTAGAACTGGTGTTAATCCAGACTCAGTTCCTCTTCAGGTCCTACTCTTTAGAACTGGTGTTAATCCAGACTCAGTTCCTCTGCAGGCCCTACTCTTTAGAACTGGTGTTAATCCAGACTCAGTTCCTCTTCAGGCCCTACTCTTTAGAACTGGTGTTAATCCAGACTCAGTTCCTCTGCAGGCCCTACTCTTTAGAACGGGTGTTTAGTTTAACAAGACCAAAACATAGAGACACATATATCCTCACACCACTCACCTCCTCTCTACCACCTCCTACCCTTTCAGATCTACACGGCCCTGGGAAACACTGTTTACCTTTTGAACACTAGTGAATAGTGTGTGTGTGTGTGTGTGTGTGTGTGTGTGTGTGTGTGTGTGTGTGTGTGTGTGTGTGTGTGTGTGTGTGTGTGTGTGTGTGTGTGTGTGTGTCATGCTGCCATGCAGTAAACCACTCCAGCTCCTCTTCCTTTCTAAATAAACAGATATCCCAGAGTGGTTTGGAGAACAAGAGGCTTAAACAAACACTAGACTAGATTGATTTATTCCTCCAAGAGCCAAGCAAACTCCTTGTCTTAAGAGGACTCCACTACTACTCTGTTCACATCACAAATATTGCATTACACAGTGTATTTCCCCGCTGCCAGCCAGATTCAGTGTGAGGCTGTAACAGGACTAGCTGTGTCTGTAAACCAGGGAGCTGGTATTGTAGGCCTCTCTGAGTAGGGCCGCTTCCAAAATGGTATACTATTCATATAGGCCATAGTGAAGTACCTTTGGACAGAGCCCATAGGATTCAGAGTATGAGGAGCATTGGGAAGGTTTTGGAGTAAGTGGAGTGAACCGCTGCCCTACCTCTAGCCCAGAGGTGTTGTGTTGTAATGCTGTGCTGCTGTAGCTGTTAGCTTGTATCCCAGATGTCACCTTGTTCCCTACAGAGTGAACAACTTTTGACCTGGACTCTGTGGCTGTGCTCCTGCTCTCTCAATTCAATTCAAGGGCTTTATTGGCATGGGAAACATGTGTTAACATTGCCAAAGCAAGTGAGGTAGATAATACATATATCTCTCTCACTCTCTCTCACTCTCTCTCTCTCCCTCTCTCTCTCTCTCTCTCTCCACGGATAAGGAGCCCCCAGGCACTGTATTATCTGTGTGCGATAAGGATATTAATAAATGCCTGGCTTTAGTAACGCTACGTAGCATGTCGGGCCCTGCAGGGGGGAAGGGGGACGTAGGAGCACCTGAATCATCCTGTCAGGAGACCTCTCCAGGTGTTAGGGGGGTTATGGCAGGAGGGAGAGTCTTATGGTTATGTTCCGGGAGAGGAGAATGATAATGGAATGAGAGGGAGGGAGGGAGGGAGGGAGGGAGGGAGGGAGCTAGGGAGGGAGCTAGGGAGGGAGGGAGGGAGGGGGAGGGAGGGAGGGAGGGAGGGAGGGAGGGAGGGAGGGAGGGAGGGAGGGAGGGGGGCGAGGTGGTATTAACCCATTCAACCTTATCAGTTTTCATAGCAGCTTGTCCTGAAGACAATGGCCTGTGTGTGTGATCAGGGGTTAAAGGTCAGTCTATTGTGTTGAGTTACACTGTAACTATACTATAACGGCTGTTCTGTCTCTGTGTTTCCTCCCTCTACAGTGTCTGTATGGCTGTTACGTCCACTCCTCCATCATCCCCACTTTCCACCGCAGGTGCTACTGGCTGCTCCAGGTAAGAGATTCCCTCCCTCCTCAGCACACATGTACACGTAACATCCTTCCTCCCTCCTCTACTCCTACACAGGTCAACTCTACCAGCTTTTCTCTCACTGCCTGAATGGTTAGGAGGAGCATGTCTTCTTCTCTGACACACAGCAGATTAAAAGACACCACACAATGTTCTCTCTCTCTCTCTCTCTCTCTCT
>NC_088244.1:31135738-31148238 GCF_036934945.1 Oncorhynchus masou masou
GTTGGGGAGAAGAAACAGGGTGAGAGAGAGATATATATATATATATAGAGAGAGAGAGAGAAAGTTGGGGAGAAGAAACAGGGTGAGAGAGAGAGTTGGGGTGAAGAAACAGGATGAAAGAGAGAGAGAGAAAGAGAGAGAGTTGGGGAGAAGAAACAGGGTGAGAGAGAGGGTTGGGGTGAAGAAACAGGATGAAAGAGAGAGAGAGAAAGAGAGAGAGTTGGGGAGAAGAAACAGGGTGAGAGAGAGGGTTGGGGTGAAGAAACATAGGATGAGAGAGAGAGAAAGTTGGGGAGAAGAAACAGGATTGAGAGAGAGATATAGAGAGAGTTGGGGAGAAGAAACAGAGGATGAGAGAGAGAGAGAGAGAGTTGGGGAGAAGAAACAGGGTGAGAGAGAGAGTTGGGGTGAATAAACATAGGATGAGAGAGAGAGTATTTAATCAGCCAGCAATTGTGCAAGTTCTCCCACTTAAAAAGATGAGAGAGGCCTGTAATTTTCATCATATGTACACTTCAACTATGACAGACAAAATGAGAAAAAACATTTTTTTTGCAAAATATGGTGGAAAATAAGTATTTGGTCACCTACAAACAAGCAAGATTTCTGGCTCTCACAGACCTGTAACTTCTTCTTTAAGAGGCTCCTCTGTCCTCCACTCGTTACCTGTATTAATGGCACCTGTTTGAACTTGTTATCAGTATAAAAGACACCTGTCCACAACCTCAAACAGTCACACTCCAAACTCCACTATGGCCAAGACCAAAGAGCTGTCAAAGGACAACAGAAACAAAATTGTAGACCTGCACCAGGCTGGGAAGACTGAATCTGCAATAGGTAAGCAGCTTGGTTTGAAGAAATCAACTGTGGGAGCAATTATTAGGAAGTGGAATATATACAAGACCACTGATAATCTCCCTCGATCTGGGGCTCCACGCAAGATCTCACCCCGTGGGGTCAAAATGATCACAAGAACGGTGAGCAAAAGTCCCAGAACCACACGGGGGGACCTAGTGAATGACCTGCAGAGAGCTGGGACCAAAGTAACAAAGCCTACCATCAGTAACACACTACGCCGCCAGGGACTCAAATCCTGCAGTGCCAGACGTGTCCCCCTGCTTAAGCCAGTACATGTCCAGGCCCGTCTGAAGTTTGCTAGAGAGCATTTGGATGATCCAGAAGAAGATTGGGAGAATGTCATATGGTCAGATGAAACCAAAATAGAACTTTTTGGTAAAAACTTAACTCGTCATGTTTGGAGGACAAAGAATGCTGAGTTGCATCCAAAGAACACCATACCTACTGTGAGCATGGGGGTGGAAACATCATGCTTTGGTGCTGTTTTTCTGCAAAGGGACCAGGATGACTGATCCATGTAAAGTAAAGAATGAATGGGGCCATGTATCGTGAGATTTTGAGTGAAAACCTTCCATCAGCAAGGGCATTGAAGATGAAACGTTGCTGGGTCTTTCTGCATGACAATGATCCCAAACACACCGCCCGGGCAATGAAGGAGTGGCTTCGTAAGAAGCATTTCAAGGTCCTGGAGTGGCCTAGACAGTCTCCAGATCTCAACCCCATAGAACATTTTTGGAGGGAGTTGAATGTCTGTGTTGTCCAGCAACAGCCCCAAAACATCACTGCTTTAGAGGAGATCTGCATGGAGGAATGGGCCAAAATACCAGCAACAGTGTGTGAAAACCTTGTGAAGACTTACAGAAAACGTTTGACCTCTGTCATTGCCAACAACGGGTATATAACAGTATTGAGATCAACTTTTGTTATTGACCAAATACTTATTTTCCACCATCATTTGCAAATAAATTCATTAAAAATCCTACAATGTGATTTTCTGGATTTTTTTTCTTCATTTTGTCTGTCATAATAGTTAGTAGTTAGTTATACCTATAATGAAAATTACAGGCCCCTCTCATCTTTTTAAGTGGGAGAACTTGCACAATTGGTGGCTGACTAAATACTTTTTAGCCCCACTTTCTCTCTCTCTCTCTCTCTCTCTCTATATATATATATATATATATATATATATATATACTGTATATATATATATATGGAGAGAGAGAGAGGGAGAGAGAGAGAGATATAGAAAGAGAGAGAGAGAGTTGGGGTGAGGAAACTGAGAGAGAGAGAGAGTTTGAGTGAGGAAACAGAGGGTGAGAGAGATGTACGAATGTTTCCCTTGTTTATTATCCCTTTTGTTAATTGTCTATTCCATTTGCTTTGGCAATGTAAACGTAGGTTTCCCATGCCAATAAAGCCCTTTGAATTCAATTGAATTGAGAGAGTTGGGGAGCAGGAAGTGCTGGAGAGAGGGGGAGAGACTAAAGGAAAAAATGTCTGAGGGGGATTTGGCCTGTGGGCATCTGCCTCTTTATCCAGTCTTTATTGAGTCAAAGCCTTGGTAATGAGACAGGGGAGAAGAAGAGGTGATGAGAATGGAGACCTGGCTGTGTGGGAGGGGGGTCCTCCTCTCTCCTGTTCTCTTCACCTTTCCTTCTTAATCAGCCCATCCCTGCCACCACCTCTCAGTGGCATTAGACCACTTTAAAGAGTCTTTGCCAGCCCAGCAAACGAGTCAGACTGAGAAAAAGTACTGCCACAATTAAGGGCTGCAAAGTGCATCAGAGCTGTAGAACAGAGGGTCTCACTGTGCAGTCTGTCACTCTGGGAAGGTTCCTGTCGTTCCAATTGACGCAGCACAAAACTGACATTTGGGGGAATAATGATGTTGAATCAGTGTCATACTTTTGCCTCCTGCCTCCAGACCTAGCTGCACACACACACACACACACACACACACACACACACACACACACACACACACACACACACACACACACACACACACACACACACACACACACACACACACACACACACATCCTCTCCCCCTTCAGTCCTGGTGGCTCTCCTGATTGATTCAATCTCTCCATGTCCCCTTCTCTTGTTTAGTACTAATGGAATGTAGGGTGCTGTGTGCTGGCCCGCGGTGCCACGGAGGTCAGGATAGTTATGATACTAATACGGAGGGGGTCTGAGGGGAAACTTAGTTTCTCCTGCTGCATGCCTGCCTGCCACATCCATGGAGAGAGAGAGGGGTCAATAGTCTGAGCTGGGATGGAAGAGAGGAGAGGAGAAGGAGAGGAGAGAGTGTTGTGGAATCAGATAATGAAATGAATGGTGATGTCTCTCTTTTTCTCTCTCTCTTTCTCTCTCTTTCTCTCTCTCGCTCTCTCTCGCTCTCACTCGCTCTCTCGCTCTCACTCTCTCTCGCTCTCTCTCTCTTGCTCTCTCCCTCTCTCTCTCACGCTCTCTCGCTCTTTCTCTCTCTCACTCTCTCTCTCTCTCTCTCTTTCTCGCTCTCTCCCTCTCTCTCTCTCTCTCTCTCTCTCTCTCTCTTCTCTCTCTCTCTCTCTCTCTCTCTCGCTCTCTCTCTCGTTTTCTCTGTACTTCTACCTCGAAGCAGTGTTTGTATGATGATAGGGCCTACTATTCTCTCAACCCTCCCTCCCGCCCTCTTTCTTTACTGTAAGTTATGTGTAAGTTGGCTATGTGTAGTAGAGTGGAGTTTGGCTGTGTGTAGTAGTGTGTATTTCGGCTGTGTGTAGCAGAGTGGAGTTTGGCTATGTGTGGTATAGTGTAGTTTGGCTGTGTGTAGTAGAGTGGAGTTTGGCTGTGTGTAGTAGAGTGGAGTTTGGCTGTGTGGAGTTTGGCTGTGTGTAGCAGAGTGGAGTTTGGCTGTGTATGGTAGAGTGTAGTTTGGCTGTGTGTAGTAGAGTGGAGTTTGTCTGTGTGTGGTAGAGTGGAGTTTGGCTGTGTGTAGTAGAGTGCAGTTTGTCTGTGTATGGTAGAGTGGGGTTTGGCTGTATGTAGTAGAGTGGAGTTTGGCTGTGTGTGGTAGAGTGGAGTTTGGCTGTGCGTAGTAGAGTAGAGTTTGGCTGTGTGTGGTAGAGTGGAGTTTGGCTGTGTGTAGTAGAGTGGAGTTTGGCTGTGTGTAGTAGAGTGCAGTTTGTCTGTGTATGGTAGAGTGGGGTTTGGCTGTGTGTAGTAGAGTGGAGTTTGGCTGTGTGTGGTAGAGTGGAGTTTGGCTGTCCGTAGTAGAGTAGAGTTTGGCTGTGTATGGTAGAGTGGAGTTTGGCTGTGTGTTGTAGAGTGGAGTTTGGCTGTGTGTAGTAGAGTGCAGTTTGTCTGTGTATGGTAGAGTGGGGTTTGGCTGTGTGTAGTAGAGTGGAGTTTGGCTGTGTGTGGTAGAGTGGAGTTTGGCTGTGCGTAGTAGAGTAGAGTTTGGCTGTGTGTGGTAGAGTGGAGTTTGGCTGTGTGTGGTAGAGTGGAGTTTGGCTGTGTGTGGTAGAGTGGAGTTTGGCTGTGTGTAGTAGAGTAGAGTTTGGCTGTGTATGGTAGAGTGGAGTTTGGCTGTGTGTAGTAGAGTGGAGTTTGGCTGTGTATTATAGAGTGGAGTTTGGCTGTGTGTAGTAGAGTGAGTTGACCCCCCCCCTCAGAACAGCCTCAATTCGTCAAGGCATGGACTCTACAAGGTGTGGAAATCCTTCTTTAACCTGTCTCCTCCCCTTCATCTACGCTGATTTAACAAGTGGCATCAATAGGGGATCATAGTGTTCACCTGGGTTCACCTGGTCAGTCTATGTCATGGAAACAACAGGTGTTCTTAATGTTTTGTATACTCATTGTATATACTTTATGCATACATTATTTTAATAGCAGGACACTGTAAAGTCCATTATCCCTCTGAAGTACATTACCTTGTATGCGATACAAATCACATTGTTGTGGGAGCTCCTCCTCTAGTATGAATGAGGCTGTTTGAGAAGGTTTAAATCCTAAGCAACCTGTTGGAAGTACAATAGACCATCATAGCTACTGTACTAGGCCAAAGCTGTGCGCTGGAAAACCTTGGTGGAGCATGGGGGAAGTACAATAGACCATCATAGCTACTGTACTCGGTCAAAGCTGTGCGCTGGAAAACCTTGGAGAAGCATGGAGGAAGTACAATAGACCATCATAGCTACTGTACTAGGTCAAAGCTGTGCGCTGGAAAACCTTGGTGAAGCATGGAGGAAGTACAATAGACCATCATAGCTACTGTACTAGGTCAAAGCTGTGCGCTGGAAAACCTTGGTGAAGCATGGGGGAAGTACAATAGACCATCATTGCTACTGTACTAGGTCAAAGCTGTGCGCTGGAAAACCTTGGTGGAGCATGGGGGAAGTACAATAGACCATCATAGCTACTGTACTAGGTCAAAGCTGTGCGCTGGAAAATCTTTGGTGAAGCATGGGGGAAGTACAATAGACCATCATAGCTACTGTACTAGGTCAAAGCTGTGCGCTGGAAAATCTTTGGTGAAGCATGGGGGAAGTACAATAGACCATCATAGCTACTGTACTAGGTCAAAGCTGTGCGCTGGAAAACCTTGGTGGAGCATGGAGGAAGTACAATAGACCATCATAGCTACTGTACTCGGTCAAAGCTGTGCGCTGGAAAACCTTGGTGGAGCATGGAGGAAGTTGTCACGCCTTGGTCTTAGTATTTTGTGTTTTAGTTAATTAGTTAGTCAGGCCAGGGTGTGACATGGGTTTATTGTTTGTTGTATTCATAGTGGGGTTTTTTAGTTATTGGGATTGTAGCTGATTAGGGGTGTGTGTTACTTAGGTTTGGCTGCCTGAGGCGGTTCTCAATCAAAGTCAGGTGATTCTCGTTGTCTCTGATTGGGAACCGTATTTAGGTAGCCTGGGTTTCACTTTGTATTTCGTGGGTGATTGTTCCTGTCTTTGTGTTAGTTTCACCAGTCAGGCTGTAATAGGTTTCACGTTCCGTTTGTTGTTTTGTATTTATTAGTTATTCATGTATAGTTTGTTTGTTTGTTTCACTAATAAACATGAGTAACCTACACGCTGCATTTCGGTCCGACTTTCTTGCGACAAACGAAGAACGCCGTTACAGAAGTACAATAGACCATCATAGCTACTGTACTAGGTCAAAGCTGTGCGCTGGAAAACCTTGGTGAAGCATGGGGGAAGTACAATAGACCATCATAGCTACTGTACTAGGTCAAAGCTGTGCGCTGGAAAATTTTAACCAGACAGTCGAGAAATCTCCTAGAAAATACACAAATAATCAACATGTACCCATGAACTATTTACATGAAAATGTACTTTAACGTTTACTGAAGAAAGGCTTTTTACTACATTACCTGGAAACAAAAGTGAGTTATCACTAAATATACCATTTACAACCCAACGTACATTCATCAGATATAGTCGCGTATACCCAGAAATGTGCTCGTAAGAGCGATATATTGTGAATTTAATCAAAACTGTTGCACCTACAAAAAAGTCTAATGGTCACCCAATGGACTCTGTAGTCTTGTTTTAATCCCACGTCTAGAATTTGAGCTCGGTTTGGGAGGGTTTATGTGTGTGCTAAAATGGTTCTCGGTAAGACCCTGACGAGATGCGTGTGTTGTGTACCTCCAATCACGTTGATTTGCAATATTTCAAACATTGGTGCCATATTGGTTTAGATATGATGGTAGGGAGAATAGAAATGAACACTGAGCTCCAACCTGCGCGACTATAATTTGTATTACCAGAGAGGTTTCTTTTCATTGCTTTACTCAGTGTGATTTGTTTACCTACAGTATCTCACCCATGGCCAACATAGTGGTCACTGTCCCAACTCAGCCCAGGACTCATGATAAATATTTAACGGTGCTGTTTCTGCATGCTAGTTTGGGCCCACATGTATAAAATCGTAACTTTTGAACTGTGCAGGTGGCTGTCATGAAAAGACAGGTATAACATCCTTCTATACCTTTAGAATAGTTAATAACATCCTTCTATACTGTTAGAATACTTAATAACATCCTTCTATACTGTTAGAATAGTTAATAACATCCTTCTATACTGTTAGAATAGTTAATAACATCCTTCTATACTGTTAGAATAGTTAATAACATCCTTCTATACTGTTAGAATACTTAATAACATCCTTCTATACTGTTAGAATAGTTAATAACATCCTTCTATACTGTTAGAATAGTTAATAACATCCTTATTTACTGTTAGAATAGTTAATAACATCCTTCTATACTGTTAGAATAGTTAATAACATCCTTCTATACTGTTAGAATAGTTAATAACATCCTTATTTACTGTTAGAATAGTTAATGACATCCTTCTATACTGTTAGAACAGTTAATGACTACGTGCTCAGTCAGCTGAGGACTGGTGGCTCTGTAGAGTGGAATAGAGTCAGTCAGAGTACAGTAGTACAGACATGGTGCACTGGGCCAACTAGGGATAGTAAAACAGGAACAGACCTAGCCTTTGCTTGGCTCTGGTAGGGCCAGGCAGTGTGTGTGTGTCAGGCTGTAGACAGGCAGGTTGTAGACAGGCAGGCTGTAGACAGGCAGGTCTCTGAGGGCCTGAGCCTGCTGTATATCTGGAGATGATATGGACCTCTCAGCAGTATGCTGCTCTTCTGCCTCTCTGCTCTCCCCTGCCATGAGGAGAACAGCTGTTAGATGAACATGACCGTGTGTGAAACATATCTCAGTTGCTCTCCTTTCCTCCTGTGTCTCTCCTCACTGTGATCTGCTGCTTATGTCACACTGAAACACAGCAGGGTGTAAACCTTATCCTGCCTCCTCTCCTCCTCCTCCCCTCTCAACCCTCTCCTCCCCTCACTCTGCTCGTCTCTTTTCACCTTCTCTCCTCACCTCTGTCTCCTCTCCTTCTCTCCTTCTCTTCTCACCTCTGTCTCCTCTCCTTCTCTTCTTCTCTCCTCACCTCTGTCTCCTCTCCTTCTCTCCTCACCTGTCTCCTCTCCTTCTCTTCTTCTCTCCTCACCTCTGTCTCCTCTCCTTCTCTCCTCACCTCTGTCTCCTCTCCTTCTCTCCTCACCCCTGTCTCCTCTCCTTCTACTCTCCTCACCGCTGTCTCCTCCCCTTCTCTCCTTCTCTCCTCTCTCCTCCTCTTCTCTCCTGTTCACCCACAACGTCTGTTCACCCACAACGCGTCTCACAAAGACATGGCGGTTAGAACCAAAAATCTCCAATTTGGACTCGTCAGACCAAAATACATATTTCCACCGGTCTAATGTCCATTGCATTTATGTTTCTTGGCCCAAGCAAGTCTCTTCTTATTATTGGGGTCTTTTAGTAGTGGTTTCTTTGCATCAATTTGACCATGAAGGCCTTATTCACAGTCTCCCCTGAACAGTTGATGTTGAGATGTGTCTGTTACTTGAACTCTGTGAAGCATTTATTTGGGCTGCAATCCGAGGTGCAGTTAACTCTAATGAACGTATCCTCTGCAGCAGAGGTAACTCTGGGTCTTCCTTTCCTGTGGCGGTGCTCATGAGAGCCAGTTTCATCATAGCGCTTGATGGTTTTTGCGACTGCCCTTGAAGAAAGTTCTTGAAATGTTCCGTATTGACTGACCTCCATGTCTTAAAGTAATTTGTAGTTTCTCTTTGCTTATTTGAGCTGTTCTTGTCATAATATGGACTTGGTCTTTTACCAAATAGGAATATCTTCTGTATACCACCCCTACCTTGTCACAACACAACTGATTGGCTCAAAATCATTAAGAAGGAAAGAAATTCCACAAAGAAGTCACACCTGTTAATTGAAATGCATTCCAGGTGACTACCTCATGAAGCTGGTTGAGAGAATGGCAAGAGTGTGCAAAGCTGTCATCAAGGCAAAGGGTGGCTATTTGAAGAATCTAAATTCTAAAATATATTTTGATTTATTTAACACTTTTTTGGATAATACATGATTCCATATGTGTTATATCATAGTTTTGATGAATTCACTATTATTCTAATGTAGAAAATAGTAAAAATAAAGAAAAACCCTTGAATGAGTAGGTGTTCTAAAACTTTTGACCGGTAGTGTATCATGATGCTCTCTAGCCCTAATGACAAACAATGAATCATCATTATCATGTTATTATCATGTAGGGGTGGCAGGTAGCCTAGCGGTTAAGAGCGTGCCAGTAACCAAAAGGTCGCTGGTTCAAATCCCCGAGCTGACCAGGTGAAAAATATTGTAATGTGTCCTTGAGCAAGGCACTTAACCCCTAATTACCCCTGTCAGTTGCTCTGGATAAAAACTTCTGCTAAATGACAGAAATATACATGTAGAGTGTTACTGCCAAAGAGAGAGGCAGGTTTAGGGCCTGCTTCACTTCTTCCTCCAGTTGGCTCAGTGACCACAACATTTTTCCAAGGCAGGCTTGCAGCCCTTAGCCCGTCGGCACGGCTAAGGCCAATTATCAGGAATACCTGGCTGCATTCGTCTTGCCATTTTCACTCGCGGGCCGGAGTGGAGTGGCGGTCTAGAAACACTGTAAAGGGGAGGCGAGATAGAGGCCAACCAACCGCAGATAGACATCTTCAATTATTCAGCTTTCCAGAAAGGTTAAAGCTTGAAAAATGAGCCAAAGTGACATTCACTCAGTTATTGAGTTCTGCCTGCGCCTCATAAGGTACGTGCGGATATTTCCACACCTCCAGAATGTTAGTGGAGGTGATTGGACTGTCCTATCGTGTTCATCCTCTCAGACAGGCCTAACCATCACTCTGCTCTAACCTCCACCTGGGACAGGACAGAGACCTTTCTCAGGACATGCTCAAATCACTGGTAGGACATGATAGGGGTCTGTCCCGCATAGTGTAATAAAGCCCTGTCTCCCTGCTCTTGTAAAGATGAGTCTGCTACCTGCACAGTGAGAGGCCTATATCCCCTGTGTGGAGCTGTGTAGTGCTCTCTGATTGATTCCTGTCTGTGCTGTGCTGTGTCAGAGGGGAGAGCATATCAATGGACTCCAGCAAGGCAGAATAGACCAATCGACTGGCACAGAACCCCACCCTGCCACATGCCCCCTACCCTGACATGACAGAGACAGTACCATGTAACTCATGCTACACAGCAGTACCCCGCCCCGCGCCCCCTGCCTCTGACCCATTCCCAAGCGTGACGATGACACAGGCAGTTGGGTCATGGTGTAGCCGTGTAACAGTGTAATACTGGTGTAATACTGGTGTAACGGTGATGTAATGGTGGTGTAACAGTAGTGTAATACTGGTGTAACGGTAGTGTAATAGTGGTGTAATGGTGATGTAACAATAGTGTAATAATGGTGTAACAGTAGTGTAATACTGGTGTAATGGTGATGTAACAGTAGTGTAATACTGGTGTAACGGTGATGTAATGGTGGTGTAACAGTAGTGTAATACTGATGTAATGGTGGTTTAACAGTAGTGTAATACTAGTGTAACAGTGATGTAACAGTAGTGTAATACTGGTGTAACGGTGATGTAACAGTAGTGTAATACTGGTGGAACGGTGATGTAATGGTGGTGTAACAGTAATGTAATACTGGTGTAACGGTAGTGTAATACTGGTGTAACGGTGATGTAACAGTAGTGTAATACTGGTGTAACGGTGATGTAACAGTAGTGTAATACTGGTGTAACGGTGATGTAACAGTAGTGTAATACTGGTGTAACGGTAGTGTAGTAGTGGTGTAATGGTGATGTAACAGTGGTGTAATACTGGTGTAACGGTGATGTAACAGTAGTGTAATACTGGTGTAACGGTGATGGTGGTGTAACAATAGTGTAATACTGGTGTAACAGTAATGTAATACTGGTGTAACGGTAGTGTAATACTGGTGTAACGGTGATGGTGGTATAACAGTAGTGTATTACTGGTGTAACAGTAGGGTATTACTGGTGTAACGATGGTGTCGTGTCTTTACTATCATTAAATTGAAGACATAGTTTTATCAAAGATTCCCTGTAATTAGTATAACGCGATCAAAGTAATTAATTGTGTAACTGTAATTAACTAGGAAGTAGGGTAAGTTATAATTTCCCAATAAAACCTTTTAGATATTTTCATATCTGATCAATAGTCTTCTGATTAATTATTTATTTATTTTACCTCACGTTGGTCTCATTCCAAACGTCGTAAATTGTTGCCTATCTGCATGAACCCAGTCTTGACTATGATTCATCCATACATCAATTGTCAATAAATCATTTATTTATTACTAACTAAGTAATTCACAGAAATGCATAAACAAACAGTAAATATGGTTACATGTGGTGATAGAATGTGCCCTAGTGGGCTGAACCGACATGGCAGCTTGTTAGACAGAGGGACAATGGTGGGTCGACTAAGAAGTCCCTACAGAGTTAATTATAACAATTAAAATGCTAATACCTTACACAACATCCTCCAGCATGACCGGTTTGGCGGTGGGTCAGTCATGGTGTGGGGTGGCATTTCTTTGGGGGGCCGCACAGCCCTCCATGTGGTCGCAGAGGTAGCCTGACTGCCATTAGGTACCGAGATGAGATCCTCAGACCCCTTGTGAGACCATATGCTGGTGTGGTTGGCCCTGGGTTCCTCCTACTGAAAGACAATGCTAGACCTCATTTGGCTGGAGTGTGTCAGCAGTTCCTGCAAGAGGAAGGCCTTGATGCTATGGACTGGCCCGCCCCGTTCCCCAGACCTGAATCCAATTGAGCACATCTGGGACATCATGTCTCGCTGCATCCACCAACGCCACGTCCTTAGGAATTTACGACCTCACTCTGCCCACAGGTTGTAGAAGCAGAGAGCGGGGGATGTACTCAAAGAGGACAACATCATGACAGTGGTGTATTACTGGTGTAACAGTGGTGTATTACTGGTGTAACGGTGATGTATTACTGGTGTAACGGTGATGTATTACTGGTGTAACGGTGGGGTATTACTGGTGTAACGGTGGGGTAACGGTGATGTATTACTGGTGTAACGGTGATGTATTACTGGTGTAACGGTGGGGTATTACTGGTGTAACGGTGATGTATTACTGGTGTAACGGTGGGGTATTACTGGTGTAACGGTGATGTATTGCTGGTGTAACGGTGGGGTATTACTGGTGTAACGGTGGGGTATTACTGGTGTAACGGTGGGGTATTACTGGTGTAACGGTGGGGTATTACTGGTGTAACGGTGGTGTATTACTGGTGTAACGGTGGGGTATTACTGGTGTAACGGTGGGCTAACGGTGATGTAATGGTGGTGTAACAGTAGTGTAATACTGGTGTAACGGTGATGTATTACTGGTGTAACGGTGGGGTATTACTGGTGTAACGGTGGGCTAACGGTGATGTAATGGTGGTGTAACAGTAGTGTAATACTGGTGTAACGGTGATGTATTACTGGTGTAACGGTGGGGTAACGGTGATGTATTACTGGTGTAACGGTGGGGTATTACTGGTGTAACGGTGGGGTATTACTGGTGTAACGGTGATGTATTACTGGTGTAACGGTGGGGTATTACTGGTGTAACGGTGGGGTATTACTGGTGTAACGGTGATGTATTACTGGTGTAACGGTGATGTATTACTGGTGTAACGGTGGGGTATTACTGGTGTAACGGTGATGTATTACTGGTGTAACG
>NC_088244.1:31153238-31180738 GCF_036934945.1 Oncorhynchus masou masou
ACTGTCCTCCACTCATCACACTGTCCTCCACCCATCACACTGTCCTCCACCCATCACACTGTCCTCCGCCCATCACACTGTCCTCCGCCCATCACACTGTCCTCCGCCCATCACACTGTCCTCCGCCTATCACACTGTCCTCCACTCATCACACTGTCCTCCGCCCATCACACTGTCCTACGCCCATCACACTGTCCTCCACTCATTACACTGTCCTCCGCCCATCCCACTGTCCTCCGCCCATCACACTGTCCTCCGCCCATCACACTGTCCTCCACTCATCACACTGTCCTCCACCCATCACACTGTCCTCCACTCATAACACTGTCTTCCACCCATCACACTGTCCTCCACTCATCACACTGTCTTCCACCCATCACACTGTCCTCCGCCCATCTCACTGTCCTCCACCCATCACAGTGTCCTCCACCTATCACACTGTCTTCCACCCATCACACTGTCCTCCACCCATCCCAATGTCCTCCACCCATCACATTGTCCTCCACCCATCACACTGTCCTCCGCCCATCACACTGTCCTCTACCCATCACACTGTCCTCAGCCCATCACAGTGTCCTCCACCCATCACACTGTCCTCCGCCCGTCACACTGTCCTCCGCCCGTCACACTGTCCTCCGCCCGTCTACCCATCCCTTGGAATTGTCTTATTTTGTCTGTGTGTCTGTCTGCCCCAGTGTCCCATGTGTTTGTACATTAGTGTGTTACTAAACTGTAACAATCCACTGATACTGTATAGAAGTAGCCAGATGAAGCTATCCAGTTTATAGAGCAACCAGCTGCTTTCTGTGGGATTGTGCTTAGTGGTGAGATCTAGTATTGATTTTCTGTGCTTGGTGCCCTTGCCATCTCTGTGTAGTTATGCACCAGTACTCAGCAGTAGCTCCCACAGAGCAGAGCAGGGGAAAGGAGGGTGTGTTTACGTGATGATACTGACCCCATTCGTTCACATAGAAAACACATGAACAATGTGACCACAATAGCAAGCGGGGAAATAAAGACAGCTCTTTAGTGGATAAGAGAGTTTTAGATTGTTGTCTGAATGATGCTATTTTAATGTTCAGTAGTATAACATGTTTTACGCTTGTATGTCAGTGGCCATCAAGGTCATCGTGCATACAGAGTGTAAGTAACCAATCAATGATTTGGAGTGCGAGCTTGATGGTGTGTGTGTGTTCTTGGACCACCAGCGAGTACTGCAGCTCCAACAGTGTTAAAATCCCACAGACAATAGAAAGATTCTCTCTTCCTGGCCTTTAACCCGGCACCCAACAAGCCATTCAACTACCAAACTCTCCACAGACCATCAACACACACTGACACACTCCTAGTCCTCTCTCTCTGCTCCACCAGTCTTATATTACAGTTCTGTAGCCTCTAACTATTAATTGAGAAGCAACAAGCCCTCTGTAGTAGCAACAGTAGCAGCATCTGATGCTTGTCCGTGTCCCTGGGAGATTCCCCATCTCCTCCCCTGCTCTCTCTCTAGCTCTCTCTTTCTTCTCTCTCTCACCTCTCTCCTCTCTTTCTATCTCCTCCCCTGCTCTTTCGTTCCTCTCTCTCTTCTCTCTCTCGCCTCTCTCCTCTCTCTCCATCTCCTCCCCTGCTATCTTCTCTCTCTTGCTTTCCTCTCTCTACATCTCCTCCCCTGCTCTCTTTCCCCTCTCTTTCTCTTTCTTGCTCTCTCTCTTTCTCACCATATTCAACTGCAGCCTTGTTTGACTAAGTAGGGCTGTGGTGTTGGATGGAGAGGGCTAGGTGGTGCTGGTGGTGGAGCAGTAGGAGCAGCAGCGTGACTGTTTATGCTTGGGCTGTTGGGGAGAGCTAGGAGGCCTTGGCAGGGAGAGGCAGCATATGTTGATGGCCAGCCCTGCTCCGCTCCACTCTGCCCTGCTCCCCTCCCAGCCAGCCTGGTGCTGTGGACTCTAGTGTGGCACAGAGATCAAAAGACCAAAGGGGTCTTGGGGGCCCAGTTCACCCCTCTCCCATACACACACACACACACACACACACCTGTTCAACTCACACACACTTGCCCATACACAACACCTCTTTGTCATTTTGTCATCTGGCATATGATCAGAGAGTATGTGGTTGGGCAGGTAATCTGTTCTGGGTGGCTGTGGTTCTCTCTGTTCTCACTGCTTCGCCCTTGAAGCTCTTCTAAGGGTTGTTGTGTTGTGTTCACCTCAGCCCTGACTGGTTGAGACCAGAACTATAACTCACATCCAAGGCTAGGAACATGCAGCTTTCCAGTTCAGTTTGTTGTAGAGCTGTAGATGGAATACCAGATTATACCAGCACCACAGATTGCCTCCTCTCCTCTTCTCCTCTCCACCAGGTCTATAAAGGGTTAAACATGTACCACGCAGGCCCCACTCCTCCTAGCCAGCTGTTTAGCCTTTCACACCTCCTCCTCCCCTCCCTCTCCTCCTCCCCTCCCTCTCCTCTCCTCCTCCCCTCCCTCTCCTCCTCCCCTCCCTCTCCTCCCTCTCCTCCTCTCCTCCTCTCCTCTCCTCCTTGCCTCCCTGCCTCTTGGACCAGTAAATTAACACTCATTTGCAAGTTAGATAAATCCTTTGAATGTATTATTGATGCAAACAAATTAGCCTGTATGCCCCAGACAATACCTAATGGAGCCCTGGCTTGTTGGCGAGGAGGTAGTTCCCAGCGCAGGCAGGGAGGGGAGACTGATTGATGCCTGCTCCTCTCCTCTGCCCCTTCATTATTCTGCCACAAATTATTCAGGGGTTCTGATCTGACGCAGGTTGGGAGGTTGGGAGGTTTGCTGCTAAAGTACTGCTGCTTATTGCCCCCTATATTATCTGATATCCAGAGCTGAGCTGAAGCCAGAGCCACATTCATTAGTTTATTAGAGTAAAAACACAAGGCACCAAGGCAATTAGATGACCAGGGAGAGAGCTTCTGAAACCAGGAGATGTGCTATTATTCAAGTCTATGCATGTTGTCTGTAATTTGCTTTAGTTTATTTTGACCTTTTCCTCGAGGGTTCTAGCTAAGGCATATAGATTCTATCTGTACCCACTCACATTTTCACAGCCAATCATAAAGATGCATATAAACACACGCATTCCCTTCGTCTTTTAGACACAGAGTGACGCACACACACACACACACACACACACACACACACACACACACACACACTTGATTCTCCATGAAACAACTGATCTTGCTAAGTATGACAGAGGTGATGGTGGATTGGAAGAGAGCGGGAAGAGAACACGACATCGAGGGAAAGAGGAAGGGAGATAGGGAGAGAGAGAGAGAGAGAGAGGGAGAGAGAGAGAGAGAGAGAGGGAGGGAGAGAGAGAGAGAGAGAGAGAGAGAGAGAGGGAGGGAGAGAGAGAGAGAGAGAGAGAGAGCGGGTAGAGAACAAGACATCGAGGGAAAGAGGAAGGGAGAGAAAGAGAGAGAGAGATAGCTCTGTCCAGAGTGATTAAGGCTTGGTATTGATCAGAGGGAGGAGAGGAGAGGCCCTAGGGCTTCAGCTCTGTTCCTCTCCTGCAAGCTGGCCCAGGACCCCAGGAGCCACTTCAAAGGACCCCACTCTCTCTCTCACACAAATATGCCATTCTGACCTTTGAAGAATGCTGCATTTGATGACATCATTTCCCCTGTTGTTCATCTCTTGGAAATAGTCAATGAAAGCTGACACAAACAAACACACACACGGTGCTGGAGAGTGTGAGGGCCTCTTATAATCCGGTCACTGTCGTTCTCCATCCTGGTAGTTCTCTCTGTCAATACTGTTACTGTGTGTGTTCATGTCTGTGTTAGTTGCTCCAGTAGACTATAATGTGTGTTTTACAGATGTATTGGCTCATACTAAAGGAGAGCTGCACACTGAAGGAGATCCAACTCTGGGATGAGTGTCTAGCGCCAAAGAACCAATCACAGACCTCAAGCACAGATGAGGTCTGTGTGCGGCCCACATCAACGCACCAATCAGCTTGCGAGGCTGTGTCCATGTCTCTTGTCTATTGAGGAAGTGATCTCTGTGGGTCTGACCCCAGTTAATGAATTTCTCATTTTCCCCCTGCTTTCAGCTGACACAGTGCTTTGCAGGTCCTCTTCGCCTTCCAATCCAGATCACTCTTTTTGCCTCCTATCTGCGTTCAAATCCCAATTCATAAACATTTCATAAGCTCAACCTTGACACACACGGTGGGTGGGGGCAGGGAGGGGGACTGGTAGGGGCTCTCCCCTGCCTCTGTGTTTGATATTCTAGGTGCTGGGTGTGTTTCAAACTACCAGTCCCCACACCTGTTTCACATCCGTACCCTGTGTATTAATGTATGTGTGTGCATTTGTGCGTGCATGTGTGTGTTTGCGTTTAACCTATGCATGCTTCCTTTTGTGCGTGTGTGTGTGCGCGTGCGTGCGTGTGTGTCTGCACGTGTGTGTGTGCGCGTGTGTGTGTGCGCGTGTGTGTATGTGCACGTGTGTGTGTGCGTGCGTGTGCGTGTTTGTGTATGTGCACGTGTGTGTGTGTGTGTGCATGCGTGTGTGTGTGTGTGTGTGAACCTGGGTAATGTATTATTCATACCATGAGGCATTCATCTCAGTCAGACACCTTCAACAGTTTGGAGACGTGGTGTGCTGAGCGGCTTAATGGAGTCACTGCAGTGTGGCTTTTCTTCCATTGGCTGATTAACACATGCTGCCTCTCTGTCTCACCATGTCCTGCCCATTAGGCTTTTAGGAAACATGGCTATGTGTCGATGAATAGTTTCTTCACTGTGGATGTTATATTCAAAATATGTCATTTCACTTTCTAGTATTCAGGAGAGGTCGGAGAGCACTTAAAAAAGGGCTTGAAGAGGCAAATCATGGGGAAACCTTGAACCACCATGAATAAGCCTCCTACCCACGCTCCCACCAATCCCTGTCTCTCTCTCTCTCCCTCCATCTGCCTTTCCCAATCTCTCTTCCCCCTCTCCCCCTCCACCCACAGTCTCACTAAACAGCAGGTCAAACTTTTAATGCGTGTGTGTTGCCAGCAGTAGTGAAGTCAGCAAAGTGCCACCTCAGCACCTGCTCTTTAATGATTAATACCATATTGATGGTCTCAATTAATTTCCTATTACGCCACAGAAGGCTTCGCTCGCTCTGTCTCTGTCACGGCTCTCCGTTTGTTTTGGGAAGCCTCTCAATGGCAGCTGCTGGTGGCAGATAGCATGGCTCCTCTCGCACTGACTCCACACACACACTCCTCTCGCACTGACTCCACAAACACTCCTCTCACACAGACTCCACACACACTCCTCTCACACTGACTCCACACACACACTCCTCTCGCACTGACTCCACACACACACTCCTCTCGCACTGACTCCACACACACATTCCTCTCGCACTGACTCCACAAACACTCCTCTCACACAGACTCCACACACACTCCTCTCACACTGACTCCACACACACACTCCTCTCGCACTGACTCCACACACACACTCCTCTCACACTGACTCCACACACACACTCCTCTCACACTGACTCCACACACACACTCCTCTCGTACTGACTCCACACACACACTACTCTCACACTGACTCCACACACACACTCCTCTCGCACTGACTCCACACACACACTCCTCTCGCACTGACTCCACAAACACTCCTCTCACACAGACTCCACACACACTCCTCTCACACTGACTCCACACACACACTCCTCTCGCACTGACTCCACACACACACTCCTCTCACACTGACTCCACACACACACTCCTCTCGTACTGAGTCCACACACACACTACTCTCACACAGACTCCACACACACTCCTCTCACACTGACTCCACACACACTCTTCTCGTACTGACTCCACACACACACACTCCTCTCGCACTGACTCCACACACACACACTCCTCTCACACTGACTCCACACACACTCCTCTCACACTGACTCCACACACACACTCCTCTCGTACTGAGTCCACACACACACTACTCTCACACAGACTCCACACACACACTCATCTCGTACTGACTCCACAAACACACTCCTCTCACACAGACTCCACACACACACTCCTCTTGTACTGACTCCACACACACACTCCTCTCACACAGACTCCACACACACACTCCTCTCACACAGACTCCACACACACACTCATCTCGTACTGACTCCACACACACTCCTCTCGCACTGACTCCACACACACACTCCTCTCATACTGACTCCACACACACTCCTCTCACACTGACTCCACACACACTCCTCTCATACTGACTCCACACACACACTCCTCTCGTACTGACTCCACACACACACTCCTCTCACACTGACTCCACACACACACTCCTCTCACACAGACTCCACACACACACTCCTCTCACACAGACTCCACACACACTCCTCTCACACTGACTCCACACACACTCCTCTCGTACTGACTCCACACACACACTCCTCTCGTACTGACTCCACACACACACTCCTCTCGTACTGACTCCACACACACACTCCTCTCGTACTGACTCCACACACACACTCCTCTCGTACTGACTCCACACACACACTCCTCTCACACAGACTCCACACACACACTCCTCTCGTACTGACTCCACACACACACTCCTCTCACACAGACTCCACACACACACTCATCTCGTACTGACTCCACACACACACTCCTCTCACACTGACTCCACACACACACTCCTCTCGTACTGACTCCACACACACACTCCTCTCGTACTGACTCCACACACACACTCCTCTCGTACTGACTCCACACACACATTCCTCTCGTACTGACTCCACACACACACTCCTCTCGTACTGACTCCACACACACACTCCTCTCACACAGACTCCACACACACACTCCTCTCGTACTGACTCCACACACACACTCCTCTCACACAGACTCCACACACACACTCATCTCGTACTGACTCCACACACACACTCCTCTCACACAGACTCCACACACACACTCCTCTCACACTGACTCCACACACACACTCCTCTCGCACTGATTCCACACACACACTCCTCTCACACTGACTCCACACACACACTCCTCTCACACAGACTCCACACACACACTCCTCTCGTACTGACTCCACAAACACTCCTCTCACACAGACTCCACACACACACTCCTCTCGTACTGACTCCACACACACACTCCTCTCACACAGACTCCACACACACACTCCTCTCACACAGACTCCACACACACTCCTCTCACACAGACTCCACACACACACTCCTCTCACACAGACTCCACACACACACTCCTCTCACACAGACTCCACACACACACTCCTCTCGTACTGACTCCACACACACTCCTCTCACACAGACTCCACACACACACTCCTCTCACACAGACTCCACACACACACTCCTCTCACACAGACTCCACACACACACTCCTCTCGTACTGACTCCACACACACACTACTCTCACACAGACTCCACACACACACTCATCTCGTACTGACTCCACACACACACACTCCTCTCGCACTGACTCCACACACACACTCCTCTCATACTGACTCCACACACACTCCTCTCACACTGACTCCACACACACTCCTCTCGTACTGACTCCACACACACACTCCTCTCGTACTGACTCCACACACACACTCCTCTCGCACTGACTCCACACACACACTCATCTCGTACTGACTCCACACACACACACTCCTCTCGCACTGACTCCACACACACACTCCTCTCATACTGACTCCACACACACTCCTCTCACACTGACTCCACACACACTCCTCTCGTACTGACTCCCCACACACACTCCTCTCGTACTGACTCCACACACACACTCCTCTCATACTGACTCCACACACACTCCTCTCACACTGACTCCACACACACTCCTCTCGTACTGACTCCACACACACACTCCTCTCGTACTGACTCCACACACACACTCCTCTCGTACTGACTCCACAAACACTCCTCTCACACAGACTCCACACACACTCCTCTCGTACTGACTCCACACACACACTCCTCTCACACAGACTCCACACACACACTCATCTCGTACTGACTCCACACACACACACTCCTCTCGCACTGACTCCACACACACACTCCTCTCATACTGACTCCACACACACTCCTCTCACACTGACTCCACACACACTCCTCTCGTACTGACTCCACACACACACTCCTCTCGTACTGACTCCACACACACACTCCTCTCGTACTGACTCCACACACACTCCTCTCGCACTGACTCCACACATACACTCCTCTCACACAGACTCCACACACACTCTCCTCTCACACTGACTCAGCATGACGTACATGTAGCTTACTGCTGCTCCCATGACTTCGGCGGGGTTAAAGAACATGTGCCATGTGTGATAATAATGTCCTTTTGCGTATGAACTTGGTGAGATTGATGTAATTCCACAGCCAGTGTTTTCCCCTCCCTATTCCCCTCTCTCCTGCTGTGTGGCGGCGTACATACAATGTATATACATTATTATCAACTGGGTGGTTTGAGCTCTGAATTCTGATTGGCTGACAGCCGTGGTATATCAGACCGTATATGACAAAACATGTATTTTAACTGCTCTATTTACGTTGATAACTAGTTTATAATAGCAATAAGGCACCTCGTGGGGTTGTGGTATATGGCCAATATACCACGGCTAAGGTCTGTATCCAGGCACTCTACGTTGCATCGTGCGTAAGAACAGCCCTTAGCCCTGGTATAAATACAACACCCCTTCGGGCCTTATTGATTAATTATACAAAAAGTATTTATTCATAATTATACATGCATATTTGTGTCTCTGTGGATTGTACTGATAATGACTGTGATTAACTCTCTCCGATGTCTCTCTCTCATGTGATTCTGGTCCCTGTGTTATGCCCTTGTTTGGCTTCCTCCTCAAAGTGTATTACTTCCAGGCAACTTGTAGTCAACACTGCCCCTGTAGATCTCCTCAGGAAGTGCGTGTGTGTTGATCATCTTGGCAGTGTTTTGATGGCACCTTCTTCCTTCTCCTGCTCCTCCCTTCATACACACACCTCTCTTATCTCTGACCATCCCCCTGCAAATGTCTCCTCCATCCCCACCTCTCTATCAAGTACACACACACACACACACACACTCACACACACACTCCCACTCACTCACATACTCACACACACACACACACACACTTTCTGTTTTACATTTTTATCATGCAGATTTAATACAAACTGCTGGTTGCTAAGAAACCGTTTGAGCATTTCTTGCCAGGAACGGACCTTTGTGTGTTAGACTACACATTTGTGTGTGTGTGTGTGTGTGTGTGTGTGTGTGTGTGTGTGTGTGTGTGTGTGTGTGTGTGTGTGTGTGTGTGTGTGTGTGTGTGTGTGTGTGTGTGTGTGTGTGTGTGTGTGTGAGAGAGAGAGAGAGAGAGTATGTGAGTGTGTGTGCGTGTGAGTGCGTATGAGTGTGTGTGTGTATGATTGTGTGCATGTGCGTGTGTGTGTGCGCGCATTTGAATGTGTGTGTGTCTCCAGAGAGAGGTCTGGCTAAACTGAGCTCTGAGGGCTGCACCTGTACCCAGCACGACATCAGCCAGGGACTGACAGAACCACAGCACACAGGCTGAAGAGAGGAGTATATGGCTGTTGTTTATTTTCTACTGGTACTCTTATCACTCTGGCTGGTGCCCCTACTGCTGTTATTTGGTACATATCTGTGTGTGTCGGCAGAGTACATAGGCAGATGTACAGCATCAGCCAGGTTGTCCTGTAATGCTGGACACACATCAATCCTCACTGTGATGCCCTGTTTAGAAATGCACCAGCGCAGCTCTCTCCCCTCTGGCTGCTCCTGTGAGGTGCTGATTCGCTCGCCGACACTGGGCAAAGACACCTAAAGAACATGTTGACTGGTACAGGGATAACAACACAAACACAAACATGTTAGACCGAGAGTAGGAATGAAAGACAGAGAGTGGGAGAGAGAGAGAGAGAGAGAGAGAGAGAGAGAGAGAGAGAGAGAGAGAAAGAGAGAGAGAGAGAGAGCGGGAGAGAGTGGGAGAGAGAGAGAGTGTGGGAGATAGAGAGAGAGAGAGATGGCGATGGGATAGTTCTATTTTCCAACTCAGTAGGAGTTGATCGCTTTGTACCTGGGACGTGTGTGTGTGTGTGTGTGTGTGTGTGTGTGTGTGTGTGTGTGTGTGTGTGTGTGTGTGTGTGTGTGTGTGTGTGTGTGTGTGTGTGTGTGTGTGTGTGTGTGTGTGTGTGTGTGTGTGTTTGTGTGTGTGTGTGTGTGTGCTAGAGAACGCCAAAAAGAAAGAAAATAGGTTGTTTAGTTGCAGTCTGACGTGGTGTCACCTGGGTGGCCAGGCTCTGAGCATTAGGATCAGTGCCACAGGCCCGGCCAAGACCATTATGGCAGACGGATGGCTCCCTGATGGCCCCTTCCCAGCCGCATAGCCCCTGGCCAGGGCAGCCAGCCTCAGACAGCACAGCACCAGGGGCCAACAGGACTAATGGAGAGGGTGGTGTTGCTCTGCGACGGCCTTCAGATGAATAAGTACGCTGGGAGAGGAAGATACTGGGCCTGCCTACCTTTCTGGTATCTACAGGTCTCTGCCCTCCTCTCCCTCCATGCATCAAACACAGGCCCCTTTTCACATCTTACAAGGCCATCAGATATAGATACAGACATAGCACTCACATAACACCTTTTACAATGACCCTTCCACTAATACTGAACCGCACAACACAGACGCACACAGATACATATGCACCTACACACACATCCAGCAGTCCTTTCCCAGAGTGCAGCGGTTCTTCCACTCTAAGCTGCTCTTGACTCTATGGGAGTGATTATGTGCTGCTGAATTAAACATCACAGCCTGGCCTCAGCCCCTGGCTGGCTCACAGACACACACACACACACAAACACACACATTGGACTCTCTCTTCCTGTTCCTCAAATGTTCCAGCTCTTGATGCTGCCTGGAACCCATAGACAGGTTGGGAAGTACTGTAGAGGGAACACAGAGGGGAGGAGAGCTCCATATAGATACAACACAGGTCTTTATTAGAGGGTAGGAGAGCTCCATATAGATACAACACAGGTCTTTATTAGAGGGGTGGAGAGCTCCATATAGATACAACACAGGTCTTTATTAGAGGGGAGGAGAGCTCCATATAGATACAACACATGTCTTTATTAGAGGGGTGGAGAGCTCCATATAGATACAACACAGGTCTTTATTAGAGGGGTGGAGAGCTCCATATAGATACAACACAGGTCTTTATTAGAGGGGAGGAGAGCTCCATATAGATACAACACAGGTCTTTATTAGAGGGGAGGAGAGCTCCATATAGATACAACACAGGTCTTTATTAGAGGGGAGGAGAGCTCCATATAGATACAACACAGGTCTTTATTAGAGGGTAGGAGAGCTCCATATAGATACAACACATGTCTTTATTAGAGGGTAGGAGAGCTCCATATAGATACAACACATGTCTTTATTAGAGGGTAGGAGAGCTCCATATAGATACAACACAGGTCTTTATTAGAGGGGAGGAGAGCTCCATATAGATACAACACAGGTCTTTATTAGAGGGTAGGAGAGCTTCATATAGATACAACACATGTCTTTATTAGAGGGTAGGAGAGCTCCATATAGATACAACACAGGTCTTTAATAGAGGGTATGAGAGCTCCATATACAGTGCCTTGCGAAAGTATTCGGCCCCTTTGAACTTTGCGACCTTTTGCCACATTTCAGGCTTCAAACACAAAGATAGAAAACTGTATTTTTTTGTGAAGAATCAACAACAAGTGGGACACAATCATGAAGTGGAACGACATTTATTGGATATTTCAAACTTTTTTAACAAATCAAAAACTGAAAAATTGGGCGTGCAAAATTATTCAGCCCCCTTTAAGTTAATACTTTGTAGCGATTACAGCTGTAAGTCGCTTGGGGTATGTCTCTATCAGTTTTGCACATCGAGAGACTGAAATTTTTTCCCATTCCTCCTTGCAAAACAGCTCGAGCTCAGTGAGGTTGGATGGAGAGCATTTGTGAACTGCAGTTTTCAGTTATTTCCACAGATTCTCGATTGGATTCAGGTCTGGACTTAGACTTGGCCATTCTAACACCTGGATATGTTTATTTTTGAACCATTCCATTGTAGATTTTGCTTTCTGTTTTGGATCATTGTCTTGTTGGAAGACAAATCTCCGTCCCAGTCTCAGGTCTTTTGCAGACTCCATCAGGTTTTCTTCCAGAATGGTCCTGTATTTGGCTCCATTCATCTTCCCATCAATTTTAACCATCTTCCCTGTCCCTGCTGAACAAAAGCAGGCCCAAACCATGATGCTGCCACCACCATGTTTGACAGTGGGGATGGTGTGTTCAGGGTGATGTGCTGTGTTGCTTTTACGCCAAACATAACGTTTTGCATTGTTGCCAAAAAGTTCAATTTTGGTTTCATCTGACCAGAGCACCTTCTTCCACATGTTTGGTGTGTCTCCCAGGTGGCTTGTGGCAAACTTTAAACGACAATTTTTATGGATATCTTTAAGAAATGGCTTTCTTCTTGCCATTCTTCCATAAAGGCCAGATTTGTGCAATATACGACTGATTGTTGTCCTATGGACAGAGTCTCCCACCTCAGCTGTAGATCTCTGCAGTTCATCCAGAGTGATCATGGGCCTCTTGGCTTCATCTCTGATCAGTCTTCTCCTTGTATGAGCTGAAAGTTTAGAGGGACGGCCAGGTCTTGGAAGATTTGCAGTGGTCTGATACTCCTTCCATTTCAATATTGTCGCTTGCACAGTGCTCCTTGGGATGTTTAAAGCTTGGGAAATCTTTTTGTATCCAAATCCGGCTTTAAACTTCTTCACAACAGTATCTCGGACCTGCCTGGTGTGTTCCTTGTTCTTCATGATGCTCTCTGCGCTTTTAACGGACCTCTGAGACTATCACAGTGCAGGTGCATTTATACGGAGACTTGATTACACACAGGTGGATTGTATTTATCATCATTAGTCATTTAGGTCAACATTGGATCATTCAGAGATCCTCACTGAACTTCTGGAGAGAGTTTGCTGTACTGAAAGTAAAGGGGCTGAATAGTTTTGCACGCCCAATTTTTCCATTTTTGATTTGTTATAAAAATGTATGAAATATCCAATAAATATCGTTCCACTTCATGATTGTGTCCCACTTGTTGTTGATTCTTCACAAAAAAATACAGTTTTATATCTTTATGTTTGAAGCCTGAAATGTGGCAAAAGGTCGCAAAGTTCAAGGGTGCCGAATACTTTCGCAAGGCACTGTAGATACAACACAGGTCTTTATTAGAGGGTAGGAGAGCTCCATATAGATACAACACAGGTCTTTATTAGAGGGTAGGAGAGCTCCATATAGATACAACACAGGTCTTTATTAGAGGGGAGGAGAGCTCCATATAGATACAACACAGGTCTTTATTAGAGGGGAGGAGAGCTCCATATAGATACAACACAGGTCTTTATTAGAGGGGTGGAGAGCTCCATATAGATACAACACAGGTCTTTATTAGAGGGTAGGAGAGCTCCATATAGATACAACACAGGTCTTTATTAGAGGGTAGGAGAGCTCCATATAGATACAACACATGTCTTTATTAGAGGGGTGGAGAGCTCCATATAGATACAACACAGGTCTTTATTAGAGGGTAGGAGAGCTCCATATAGATACAACACAGGTCTTTATTAGAGGGGAGGAGAGCTCCATATAGATACAACACCGTGCTGCCTTCTAGATCAACCATTATTATATCATTATGCAATAGAGAACAGGGAGAGATGTCAAGGGCACAGGTAAAATGCAGGAGTATTCCACACCATCCTCCATCAGACATCATACATCCATACGCTCCCATTTATACACCTGGAGTGCCTTACATGGGGAGGGCCCTTAGGAGCCCCCCCTGGCCCCCACCCTCCCCACTGCTGAGCCTCCTCCCATGCCTTCTTCATACAGATCTGGGTGGACATGGCCGAACTGGCCAATTCACCACAAGAGGCCCCTCAAAACTGTCACGGGCCCTTGGATTGGTACCTACCCCGGGGGCGCCAGGAACACCATGGCAGAGGCGCGGTGGAAGGAGAGAGATGGAGGGGGGAGCGGAAGGCTGAGCATTGACACCAGACACCCAATTAGAGTGTCTATACTGAGAGCATTTAACAAAGGCTTTTTGAGAGAGGTGCCAGAGAGAGGAGGGTGATGGGTTCAGGAAGGGGACCCCTCCACTACCGAGACAGAAGGTGGCTGCGGGGTGTTTACTCCATTTTAGGGCTGTTTGATGCGGAGTGTTGTTTGCCGTTGTATGCTGTTCTGCGAGTGTCTGTGTATTCGCTTGTGTGTGTGTGTGTGTGTGTGTGTGTGTGTGTGTGTGTGTGTGTGTGTGTGTGTGTGTGTGTGTGTGTGTGTGTGTGTGTGTGTGTGTACGTGTGTACGTGTGTACGTGTGTGTGTGTGTGCGTGTGTGTGTGTGCTTAGGATCCTAGGTTAGGGTGTGTGTGTGTCTGAGTGTGTACATGCAGCAGCAACATTAGCAGCCACCCCCACACTCTCAAACACACCCTTTGGTGGTGAGAAAGCGGTGTAACCTTCCAAACAAAAGGAGAAGAAGAAGTCTTGTGGAGCTGTGGCTGTAAACTTACAGCACCTCAGAGCCAGTTGACCTTGAAATTAGCAGCAGAGGGAGAGAGAGGGAGTCAGGGAGAGCGGTAGAGAGGGAGGCATAGAGGGAGGCAGGGAGGGAGGGAGGCAGAGAGAGAGGGAGCCAGGGAGGGAGGGAGGCAGAGAGAGAGAGGGAGCCAGGGAGAGAGGGAGGCAGAGAGAGAGGGAGCCAGGGAGAGAGGGAGCCAGGGAGAGAGGGAGGCAGAGAGAGAGGGAGGCAGGGAGGGAGGGAGGCAGAGAGAGAGAGGGAGCCAGGGAGAGAGGGAGGCAGAGAGAGAGGGAGGCAGAGAGAGGGAGCCAGAGAGAGAGGGAGGCAGAGAGAGAGGGAGCCAGGGAGAGCGGTAGAGAGGGAGGACGAGAGGGAGGCAGGGAGGAAGGCAGAGAGGGAGGAAGGCAGAGAGGGAGAGAGGCAGAGAGGGAGGGAGGCAGAGAGAGAGGGAGGCAGAGAGAGAGGGAGGCAGAGAGAGGGAGGCAGAGAGAGAGGGAGCCAGGGAGAGCGGTAGAGAGGGAGGACGAGAGGGAGGCAGGGAGGAAGGCAGAGAGGGAGGAAGGCAGAGAGGGAGAGAGGCAGAGAGGGAGGGAGGCAGAGAGAGAGGGAGGCAGAGAGAGAGGGAGCCAGAGAGAGAGGGAGGCAGAGAGAGAGGGAGCCAGGGAGAGCGGTAGAGAGGGAGGACAAGAGGGAGGCAGGGAGGGAGACAGGGAGGAAGGCAGAGAGGGAGGAAGGCAGAGAGGGAGAGAGGCAGAGAGGGAGGGAGGCAGAGAGAGAGGGAGGGAGAAAGGCAGGGAGGGAGTTAAACAGAGAAGGAGTGACGGAGAAAGGGAGGGAGGGAGGGATGGAGTGGTGCATTTAAGAGCTCAACCCCAGTGCCAGGGGCCAGGAGGCTGCTTAATAACGTCCACACCATGCTATTCATCACCATGCCACCACCAGGGCAACTGCCCCAGCACAGACCACAGAGCATGGCCGTAATCACCTCTCCCACCCACACACACATACTGCACACAAACTACACGCTCACACCCACCGGTTCACAAACACACATTCACACGAACCAGCATGCACACACTTTCAACTGATAAACACATGGTAATAAACACAGCCCAGGTTTAAGTGCAGGGTGCTAAACAGAAGCACTCACACACCGATAGTAACTCACACAGACACAGTCCAGCATACAGGGTGTGGTCGGCCCGTTGATTTACTGTCATGCATATAACATTTGCATACAAAAATACTGTAGATTTTATCGAAGCATGTCTGGATATCACATAAACAGATACTTCCATAGTAATTTTCTCACACATGAATGAACACACTAATATCTGTATACATCCCTCGTGCATGTTCACATCCTCAAAACAAAGTGTGGCGTTGACGTTGAGCGTTTGCGACAACACAATCGAGAGTTCCAATTTCCTTCATATTCTGCATTGAAATGGATCTCCCTGTAGTGGGCTAGTTAAATTCCTTCCTCGAGGAGCCCGTAGCCACACATCTCTGAAGCTGCCTCTTCTCCCTAGCCTATTTCCTCCATCCTCTCTTCCTCCTCCGCTGAGGAATGGGGTTTTTCGCCTGACTTCTTCTCTGAGAACCTGTCTTCCCTCTCTATCTGTGTATCTGTCTTCCCTCTCTCTCTTTCTGTGTATATGTCTTCCCTCTCTTTTTGTATCTGTCTTCCCTCTCTCTCTGTGTATATGTCTTTCCTCTCTTTGTGAATCTGTCTTCCCTCTCTCTCTGTGTATCTGTCGTCCCTCTCTCTCTGTGTATCTGTCTTCCCTCTCTCTCTGTGTATCTGTCGTCCCTCTCTCTCTGTGTACCTGTCTTCCCTCTCTTTGTGTATCTGTCTTCCCTCTCTCTCTGTGTATCTGTTGTCCCTCTCTCTGTGTACCTGTCTTCCCTCTCTTTGTGTATCTGTCTTCCCTCTCTCTCTGTGTATCTGTCTTCCCTCTCTCTCTCTGTGTATCTGTCTTCCCTCTCTCTCTGTGTATCTGTCTTCCCTCTCTCTCTCTGTGTATCTGTCTTCCCTCTCTCTCTGTGTATCTCTCTGCTTGCTGCTAGCCTCTCTTTGAAGCCGTTCCACTCCGAGCGGCTGGTTGCTTTATCTTGCTCCTCACTAGGTTTCCCCCATCAGTCCTCAGCTCCTCCACGTCCCACCAAGCCTCCTCTTCTTAACTACGATCCTTTGATGTTAATGGCTGTTCTTATCGCTCCTGTGCTACGCAGCTCATTGTAAGAGAGAGAGGCCTATCTTCTACAATAATGTTGTGCCAGGAAGCGCTGGGCTTGGAGATCCCGTCTCCCAGCTCCCCTCTCCTCTCCTTTCTCCTCTCTTCTCCCCTCTCCTCTCTCCCCTTAATGAGGCACAGTACCGTGTTGGTGGTGACGGCTACATGGAGAGAAGCGGTGCGGCAAGGAGAGGAGAGGGCGACGGGCTGTGACAGGGGTCACCAGGGCTTACAGGCCCGGTTACAGATTACATGACTGTGTCTAGTTTCCACCATTGGACAAGTACTGTGGTTTCTGTATGTGTCTGCCAGAGCCTGTTGAGGGCCCTGAGTCTACATGGCCTGTCCTGGTAGGAGCACAGTCCGACTCTGTAGCTATAACCCTGGTAATGAGGCTGTGACTGTGTTCCAAATGGAACCCTGTTACCTACATAGTGTGCCACACCTATGGGGCCTGCTAGTGCACTATAAGGAGAATAGGGTGATTTTGGGACACAGCCTGTCTCTTCCTGGCTGTAGCCGTGGCAACCTGCCTGAGCTCTGCTTTATAGCACTGTGGTGTGGACTGGCTGCAGGGCAAGGTGGTGTCGCTGAGGCTGAGAGCTGAGCTGAGCGTAGGAACATTGCCTTCCATGTGTGTGGGTGCCAAAGAAACCTGTTGCCTGGCTACGACTGCACCCTGGTCTTACGGTAGTGTGGGAGGCAGGTAGCCTAGCGGTTAAGAGCATTGGGCCAGTAACAGAAAGGTTGCTGGTTTGACTCCCTGAGCCAACTAGGTGAAAATAAATTTGCCGATGTGCCCTTGAGCAAGGCACATAACCCTAATTGCTCCTGTAAGTGTGTTCCCCACCCCCTCAGTAGGCCTTCCTCCCCTGTGACTGCCTCCCCTAGACTCCATAGGTAATTAACTCAGCAACATCCATCCATCTGCTGTGGGGATATGCACTAGACGAGGCAATAAAGGAACACAACACCACTGTCTACACACACATGATACGTACAGCTTTTACCTTGACTATCACTTGGATGTGCATCTTAACCTTGGAGCCTCCCACGCTGACAGATTGTGTGTTGGGAGTTGGAGTTGTAGCATACTCAAACTTCACACACGAGCGTGCATACAAACACACACACACACATTCCCCCTCCACACACACTCCAGCAACCAGATCCCACTCTCACCACTGAGGAAGTGTACCGTTGGAAGCGGCCCTAAACCCGCATGGGGAACGAGCAGGAAAACAACCAAGAGAGCATTACACAATTAATCAATGAGTTAATGAGATCTCATTCTCTCCGCAAAATACTATCCAGGCAAAAGTTTCCCCCTCAGATTTTCCCCCCAGTTTCCTTTGGATAGAAACAAACTGGTGATATTACACAGAGGAAAAGAAAGCAGCCAACAAGAAATGAAATGACCCTCCTGATAGATTTATGTGACGCTTTCTATTTTGATTGTGTTGTTTTCTTGGTGGCGGAGAGGAGGAGGGACGGTGAGGAATGTGAAGACAGTCTGAGAAGAGAGGAGCTCCAGCTACATGTCACGTACTGCCCTCATCCCAAAGGCAGCCTGTTCCCACAGGGCCCTGGTTAAAAGCAGTGTAGAGATGTTAGTGCTCCATTAGAGACAGAACCACGCTGTGGATGTATATCTCAGCAGCAGACAGTATAATACTAAAGCCGAGCTGTAGCTCCACAGATTACTAGTATTTGGATGAGCTGTAAGGCTGCCAGCTAAATGTTCCCTTTCATTGTAGAGCAGAGGCCAATATGCAATATGTCTGTGTGTGCTGAGGTAGAGAACAGCTGTGTGCCTTTATGTGTGAGTGGGTGTTGAATGGAGGGGGGTTGTGCGTATGTGTGTGTGTGTGTGTGTGTATGTGTGTGTGTGTGTGTGTGTGTGTGTGTGTGTGTGTGTGTGTGTGTGTGTGTGTGTGTGTGTGTGTGTGTGTGTGTGTGTGTGTGTGTGTGTGTGTGTGTGTGTGTGTGTGTGTGTGTGTGTGTGTGTGGTGTGTGTGTGTGTCCTTCCTCTCAGTGCGTGTGCTTCCTCCAACATGCTCATACAGTGCGTGCTACAGCCCTTTGTTCACCCCTCTCGTGCTAGTTAAGGATTGAGGGCATGGCCTGCCGATTACCACAGCTGGTAATGCCATCTGGGGGCATTACACACCCCCTCGCCCTGACATGGTGGAAGCGAGACACAGCCGTCCCAGGGTGTTGACTCCAATGACAGAGGACAGGGACAAGGTTTATCACAGAGGAGATAACACACCTCGATGTCCGGCTGTAGTGGGCTGGGGGAGGGAGACCAGGGCCACAGTCTGTCAGACTAAACATCCAGCTCCCTGTACAACGGAGACTATACACCAGACTTATTCAGTCTTCAAAGAGACTGTACCAGAGAACAACTCTGTAATCACAACTGCCGGCCCTTTTAAAGAGAATACATTTCAGTTGTTTTGAATTTGAGATGATTCTAAAGTTGGTCCTGTGCACAAAGCCCTGAGCAAATCACCACAGAAAGACAAGTTCTTGTCCAGACAGGAACATTAATGGTGTTAGAATTAAGAGGCAGCAGGATGGTTTGTTCTCCACATCACACTGATGAAGCTTCAAACTGCACTCAGACACATGGTGTCTTCGACCTTCATCAAGGTTTTTGTTTCTCCCTGTGTGTGTGTGTGTGTGTGTGTGTGTGTGTGTGTGTGTGTGTGTGTGTGTGTGTGTGTGTGTGTGTGTGTGTGTGTGTGTGTGTGTGTGTGTGTGTGTGTGTGTGTGTGTGTGTGTGTGTTCTTTATGTTGTGTGTTTTCATCCTCTGATGTAGTCTCCATGCCGGTGTTTGTGGCAGTAACTAATATTTCTGCCTCTGTGTGAGTGTATGTTGGAAGGCGTGTGTCTGTGGTTATTGGCAACTGTGTGTTTGTAATGAATGGGGTCTTAAGGAGCGGACCGGGAGCGTTTCTCCTGCCGCTGTTTACTCTGCACAGTAATCAAAGCTATTCATGATTACAGATCACAATTGATGTTATTCACACCGGCTCAACTGGTCTTTTAAACAGCACCTATTTTTCATAAGCTGTCAATTTAGGGAATTTAGGGAGGTAACGATTGCAGCGAGGGGAATAGGTGGATTCTGACTGGGTACACTGGCAAGTTAATAGAGGGCATTGGCTCGGCATGTGGGAGGACTTCACAACATGCGTGTTAGTGTGTTACATGCACGTAGGGCAATTACCACACACACACACACATACGAGAACACATACAGTACACACACACACACACAACCCTTCCAAAGAGGTTTTAACTCCCCCTCCAAATCTTCCTTCGGAGACCCACTTCTGTTTTGCTTTTTTCTCTCTGTCTCTCTCTCTCTCTCTCTCTCTGAGTTTCTCTCTCTCTCTCTGTTTCTCATTCTCTCTCTGAGTTTCTCTCACTCCATTCTTTGTGTGAGAAATACCATGCAGTCTCTCCAACAACAACCTATTCCAGCAGCATGTCTGTGTGCTGACACACCAGCTGTAGTGTTAGGTGTTACACTTCCAGCTGGGTCTCTTCCCTCTCTGGGACTCTCTCACTGTTACCACACAACACAGTCAGTCTGCTGACTAAACGAACCTCTCTCTCTTTCTCTCTCTCTCTCTCTCTCTCTCTCTTTCTCTCTCTCTCTCTCCCTCTCTCTCTCTCTCTCTCTCTCTCTCTCTCTCTCTCTCTCTCT
Organism: Oncorhynchus masou masou; assembly: GCF_036934945.1. Taxonomy (NCBI): domain Eukaryota; kingdom Metazoa; phylum Chordata; class Actinopteri; order Salmoniformes; family Salmonidae; genus Oncorhynchus; species Oncorhynchus masou. The sequence continues at coordinate 31,173,924 of NC_088244.1, forward strand.
CTTCTCTCTTCTCCAGAACCCTGACATCGTGCTCGTCCACTACTTGAATGTGCCGGCCATAGAGGATTGTGGGAAGCCATGTGGGCCAATCCTGTGCTCCATCAACACGGACAAGAAGGAGTGGGCCAAGTGGACCAAGGAGGAGCTGATTGGCCAGCTCAAGCCCATGTGTGAGTATCTGACCTATCACATTCCGAGTACAGCAGTCATTGAGTGCTCCAAGCCTTTTCAAAGCCTGATACATGACCAGGTGCAAGCTCTTCTCAAGGGTCCGGCCCTAAGAGCCCCAGACACACATAGAGGCTATCCAGACATTCACGTCTGGGTTTTTAATGCTCAGACCTCTCCTAGCCTTATTATTGGAGTAGCCTACGTGGCTCTCTCAGAGGCATGTCCTGGTTGCTAAACTGTTACCATCTTGTTATTGTTTTTATTGTTTCTGTGTTCCTGCCCTGCCTGGAGCCATCTGGTAGACAGGGGTCAGGGGTTATCTTTCCCCCAGCCCTCCGGCACCACAGTGGTCAGCCTGAGAGCACACAGCCCTGGCCTCACATCCTCCCAGTCAGGCAGAGCAGGTCCAGCGTAGAGCAGGGGAGAGCTCTCTTGATTGATGCCTTTGTGTGGGAGGAAGAGTCTCTGACTCACCAGAAATCCTTCTCACCTCACCTCCTCTTTCTCTCTCTCTCTCTCTCTCTGATGTAACCTGGTTTACTAATTGCTTAGAGACACGTAGTAGACGTGTTGTTATGGACTGCCTGCGTCATTCTTCTGTCCAGCGCCGTGTTTGAGACAGTGTCTGAGACAGTGTTTGAGACAGTGTTTGAGACAGTGTTTGAGACAGTGTTTGAGACAGTGTCTGAAACAGTGTTTGAGACAGTGTTTGAGACAGTGTTTGAGACAGTGTTTGGTAAAACGTCAGGGTTTGAGACAGTGTTTGAGACAGTGTTTGAGACAGTGTTTGAGACAGTGTCTGAGACCGTGTTTGAGACAGTGTTTGAGACAGTGTCTGAGACCGTGTTTGAGACAGTGTTTGAGACGGTGTTTGAGACAGTGTCTGAGACAGTGTCTGAGACAGTGTTTGAGACAGTGTTTGAGACCGTGTTTGAGACAGTGTCTGAGACCGTGTTTGTGACAGTGTTTGAGACGGTGTTTGAGACGGTGTTTGAGACAGTGTTTGAGACGGTGTTTGAGACGGTGTTTGAGACGGTGTTTGAGACGGTGTTTGAGACGGTGTTTGAGACCGTGTTTGAGACAGTGTTTGAGACAGTGTTTGAGACAGTGTTTGAGACGGTGTTTGAGACCGTGTTTGAGACCGTGTTTGAGACGGTGTTTGAGACGGTGTTTGAGACAGTGTTTGAGACAGTGTTTGGTAAAATGTCAGGGTTTGAGACAGTGTTTGAGACAGTGTTTGGTAAAATGTCAGGGTTTGAGACAGTGTTTGAGACAGTGTTTGAGACAGTGTCTGAGTCTGTGTTTGAGACAGTGTTTGAGACAGTGTTTGAGACCGTGTTTGAGACAGTGTTTGAGACAGTGTTTGAGACAGTGTTTGAGACAGTGTTTGGTAAAATGTCAGCGTTTGAGACAGTGTTTGAGACAGTGTTTGAGACAGTGTTTGAGACAGTGTTTGAGACAGTGTTTGGTAAAATGTCAGGGTTTGAGACAGTGTCTGAGACAGTGTTTGAGACAGTGTTTGAGACAGTGTTTGAGACGGTGTTTGAGACGGTGTTTGAGACGGTGTTTGAGACGATGTTTGAGACGGTGTCTGAGACGGTGTTTGAGACGGTGTTTGGTAAAATGTCAGGGTTTGAGACAGTGTTTGAGACAGTGTTTGAGACAGTGTCTGAGACCGTGTTTGAGACCGTGTTTGAGACAGTGTTTGAGACAGTGTTTGAGACAGTGTCTGAGACAGTGTTTGAGACGGTGTTTGAGACAGTGTTTGAGACGGTGTTTGAGACAGTGTTTGAGACAGTGTTTGAGACGGTGTTTGAGACGGTGTTTGAGACCGTGTTTGAGACGGTGTTTGAGACGGTGTTTGAGACAGTGTTTGAGACAGTGTTTGGTAAAATGTCAGGGTTTGAGACAGTGTTTGAGACAGTGTTTGGTAAAATGTCAGGGTTTGAGACAGTGTTTGAGACAGTGTTTGAGACAGTGTTTGAGACAGTGTCTGAGTCTGTGTTTGAGACAGTGTTTGAGACAGTGTTTGAGACCGTGTTTGAGACAGTGTTTGAGACAGTGTTTGAGACAGTGTTTGAGACAGTGTTTGGTAAAATGTCAGCGTTTGAGACAGTGTTTGAGACAGTGTTTGAGACAGTGTTTGAGACAGTGTTTGAGACAGTGTTTGGTAAAATGTCAGGGTTTGAGACAGTGTCTGAGACAGTGTTTGAGACAGTGTTTGAGACAGTGTTTGAGACGGTGTTTGAGACGGTGTTTGAGACGGTGTTTGAGACGATGTTTGAGACGGTGTCTGAGACGGTGTTTGAGACGGTGTTTGGTAAAATGCCAGGGTTTGAGACAGTGTTTGAGACAGTGTTTGAGACAGTGTCTGAGACCGTGTTTGAGACCGTGTTTGAGACAGTGTTTGAGACAGTGTTTGAGACAGTGTTTGAGACGGTGTTTGAGACAGTGTTTGAGACGGTGTTTGAGACAGTGTTTGAGACGGTGTTTGAGACGGTGTTTGAGACGGTGTTTGAGACCGTGTTTGAGACAGTGTTTGAGACGGTGTTTGAGACAGTGTTTGAGACGGTGTTTGAGACGGTGTTTGAGACCGTGTTTGAGACAGTGTTTGAGACGGTGTTTGAGACAGTGTTTGAGACAGTGTTTGGTAAAATGTCAGGGTTTGAGACAGTGTTTGAGACAGTGTTTGGTAAAATGTCAGGGTTTGAGACAGTGTTTGAGACAGTGTTTGAGACAGTGTTTGAGACAGTGTTTGAGACCGTGTTTGAGACAGTGTTTGAGACGGTGTTTGAGACCGTGTTTGAGACAGTGTTTGAGACCGTGTTTGAGATAGTGTCTGAGACAGTGTTTGAGACAGTGTCTGAGACAGTGTTTGAGACAGTGTTTGAGACAGTGTTTGAGACAGTGTTTGGTAAAATGTCAGGGTTTGAGACAGTGTTTGAGACAGTGTTTGGTAAAATGTCAGGGTTTGAGACAGTGTTTGAGACAGTGTTTGGTAAAATGTCAGGGTTTGAGACAGTGTTTGAGACAGTGTTTGAGACAGTGTCTGAGACCGTGTTTGAGACCGTGTTTGAGACAGTGTTTGAGACAGTGTTTGAGACAGTGTCTGAGACAGTGTTTGAGACGGTGTTTGAGACAGTGTTTGAGACGGTGTTTGAGACAGTGTTTGAGACAGTGTTTGAGACGGTGTTTGAGACGGTGTTTGAGACCGTGTTTGAGACGGTGTTTGAGACGGTGTTTGAGACAGTGTTTGAGACAGTGTTTGGTAAAATGTCAGGGTTTGAGACAGTGTTTGAGACAGTGTTTGGTAAAATGTCAGGGTTTGAGACAGTGTTTGAGACAGTGTTTGAGACAGTGTTTGAGACAGTGTCTGAGTCTGTGTTTGAGACAGTGTTTGAGACAGTGTTTGAGACAGTGTTTGAGACAGTGTTTGAGACAGTGTTTGAGACAGTGTTTGGTAAAATGTCAGCGTTTGAGACAGTGTTTGAGACAGTGTTTGAGACAGTGTTTGAGACAGTGTTTGAGACAGTGTTTGGTAAAATGTCAGGGTTTGAGACAGTGTCTGAGACAGTGTTTGAGACAGTGTTTGAGACGGTGTTTGAGACGGTGTTTGAGACGGTGTTTGAGACGATGTTTGAGACGGTGTCTGAGACGGTGTTTGAGACGGTGTTTGGTAAAATGTCAGGGTTTGAGACAGTGTTTGAGACAGTGTTTGAGACAGTGTCTGAGACCGTGTTTGAGACCGTGTTTGAGACAGTGTTTGAGACAGTGTTTGAGACAGTGTCTGAGACAGTGTTTGAGACGGTGTTTGAGACAGTGTTTGAGACGGTGTTTGAGACAGTGTTTGAGACAGTGTTTGAGACGGTGTTTGAGACAGTGTTTGAGACGGTGTTTGAGACGGTGTTTGAGACCGTGTTTGAGACAGTGTTTGAGACGGTGTTTGAGACAGTGTTTGAGACAGTGTTTGGTAAAATGTCAGGGTTTGAGACAGTGTTTGAGACAGTGTTTGGTAAAATGTCAGGGTTTGAGACAGTGTTTGAGACAGTGTTTGAGACAGTGTTTGAGACAGTGTTTGAGACCGTGTTTGAGACAGTGTTTGAGACAGTGTTTGAGACGGTGTTTGAGACCGTGTTTGAGACAGTGTTTGAGACCGTGTTTGAGATAGTGTCTGAGACAGTGTTTGAGACAGTGTTTGAGACAGTGTCTGAGACAGTGTTTGAGACAGTGTTTGAGACAGTGTTTGAGACAGTGTTTGGTAAAATGTCAGGGTTTGAGACAGTGTTTGAGACAGTGTTTGGTAAAATGTCAGGGTTTGAGACAGTGTTTGAGACAGTGTTTGGTAAAATGTCAGGGTTTGAGACAGTGTTTGAGACGGTGTCTGAGACAGTGTTTGAGACAGTGTTTGAGACGGTGTTTGAGACGGTGTTTGAGACGGTGTTTGAGACGGTGTATGAGACGGTGTTTGAGACGGTGTTTGAGACCGTGTTTGAGACGGTGTTTGAGACAGTGTCTGAGACAGTGTTTGAGACAGTGTTTGAGACAGTGTTTGAGACAGTGTTTGAGACAGTGTTTGAGACGGTGTTTGAGACAGTGTTTGAGACAGTGTTTGAGACAGTGTTTGAGACGGTGTTTGAGACAGTGTTTGGTAAAATGTCAGGGTTTGTCTAATGATAATAGTCAATCAGGGGCTTCTGAAAATCAGTGGGAGAGTTGTTAATGGCCAGACTCCAGGCTGTGTGTATGTGCGTGCATGCGTGCGTGTGTGTGTGTTGGCAGGGGCAGGGCGGTGACGGTGAGTGATGTTCACAGGGCTGATTATTGATGACCAGGTAGAGAGTAGTGTGTCAGCAGCTTTAAGAGAGAGACAGATGCTCTGTGAATACAGACCAGCCAGCCAGGGGCCCTAACACACACACACACACACACACACACACACACACACATACATACACACACGCTGATCATGATCAGCAGAGCTTATGCTCCCCTATCGTTATCCCCTTCACTGTTCCTCTGGCGATCATTTTAGGAGTCACAGCATCCCATCCACCCCAGGACAGGTCAGGACAGGTCAGATCAGGACAGGTAACAGTGCTGCTGTGAACTACGCTCTTCATTAGGTCTGGGGCTTCATTTCAGTAATGCGTGAAATCATTCACTTTGGGGAGTTGGGACACAGAGGACCGAGGAGGGTGAGATGCCTTCTAGCTGACAGGCTACATGAGAAGGCCACATACAGTCTGTGTCCCTAATGGTACCCCATAGACCCTAGTCAAAAGCAGTGCACTATGTAGGGAATAGGATGCCATTTTGGATACAGAGAAATGGCAACAAACTAGCCTACACCCCCCCCATCTCTCTCCCTTTGTCTCTTTCTCCCTCCCTCACTCCCTCTATCCTCTTTTTTTATCCTTAAGAGTCTATTGACGCACTCGTTGTTTAATCTAAGTAACATCATTCTAAAAATCCCCATCAAAGTCCAGCATCAGTTGAAGCTGGAGATATCAGGGGCTGGGAGGTGGCCGAGCTACAGCTGTGTTTGTCAGACCATGAGACAATCCTGAAAATCTCACGAAAACGTCTGTAACGTCCGAACAGTTTAGCCGACAAACTATTATGGAAAGGGGCGACTCTCACGAACACAATGGTGTTCTCCGTTTTGCTCTACTACCCCCAAGAGTGTCACGGGACTCGTCTGAAGGTAACCCATACGAACCAATGGAAGTATGGAGGTCGTTTTTGTGCCAACAAAAATAAGGGGTTAAATTTGTGTCTAAAAATAGATACATACTGTATATATTTCCTGAGCTTTCTTATATCTCCTACATATCAGACAGACACATCAAAACCTGATTCCTTATGATGAATTTTCTGACTATCTTTTTTGCCATTTATGAATGTGTTATTCAAAGCATTTCTGTGGGCTATAGTAGTAAAGCCCTAATTCAATATTTGATCTAATAATTTTTAAATACAGTATATTTTTTTGATAACTGAAAAAAAATCAATATCAAATAGCTAAATCATCCAAATCATCTATGACCATTTTAAAACAATTGAATATGTTAGTTTAGTAAACGCCCCCCCCCTCTCCCCCTCCAACAGTTTAGACTTTTACAGGTTTTAAACAAGCCAGATTAACATTCCATCTACGGTAGAGCAACAGTGCCACCTAGTGGTGTGTTGACAGAATAGCCTCTTTCGTTGATCATAAGGACATGGAGGGGTGCAGGCGAAGTGCACGGCAGCCTTATATTATATGGGTGCATTATTCAGCTGTGAATAATGCAGTAGGCCTTTACCTACTGTACATGCTGTACAACTGTACATCTTTACACATGCAGCTATGCTTCGTCAGCAGATGTAGGTGGGCTTTCGCCACTGTACACTTGAGGGAGTGTAGTGTGTAGTGTAACACTATGGGTGTATCTCTCATGGGTGAGAAGGAGACTTGGAATGCCACTCCTCAGAGGTGTACGGTAGGCCCATGGAGAGGAGGAGGCCGGATGCAATTCCCAGCTCTGTTGGAAACTAAGGACGGTGGGAAACGAGGGTATGTTTGACGTTATAAGCCATGTGTCTTGGTACCATCTGAAATGCATGTTGGCTTTAGGCTCTGTGGTGCATACTTCTAGACTGGG